>NW_019769382.1:0-784 GCF_002891405.2 Cryptotermes secundus | reverse complement strand
ATATAGATGAAAATATTAGAGGCAGGAACACAGAGAAATAGGGTGTGAGAATATGAACTGAATTCAGATTCTGAGAATTGGACCCAAAAGCAGGTTTTTGTGAATACTGTAACAAACACTCATGTTGCCTAAAAACCAGAAGCTTTCTTGATCAGATGAAGAGCTATCACTTTCTCAAGAAAAACCCTACATAACTGAGATATTTAATACTGTTAATTTTGCATTACAAATGGGTTTCCCTCCTGGGCATGAGATGTACCAAGTGCCTTCCAATAAATATTTACAGATTTACATGTATGCAGCGATAATGTGGTTCACTGGTTCTATGCAAAATATCAATATCTTCTAAATGTGATACCTGGAAATTGAGAAGTTGTGGGATATCATCATTGATTTAGGCTGAACACATTTTGGAATGATGGTTTCCAATCCAATTAAGTTATGACCTACTGCATTAATTTTGCTGGCACTGCCAATCATCATAATATCCCAAATGTATTATTCTGCTGTGGGCTGGCCCCCAAAGTTGAATGGGTTAAGAAAAATTACTAAGTGATTTCCAGTAGTCAGTAAGACCAGGAAACTCTGAACTAATGCTCTAAGAATATTATAATTGTTGGTTCTGTATTAAATTGGACATTGAATGTAAGTACTCATCAGAGCGAGTTAGAACAGAATATTTTCCTGGAATCTTAAGTTTTATTCATGTGGGGTGCCAGATTTTATTAAATTTAACGTTTTATTACGAGTAACCTGTTCCACATTGTGTTAATGATTAAGGTAT
>NW_019769381.1:0-784 GCF_002891405.2 Cryptotermes secundus | reverse complement strand
GGTTTCCGGACAATGGATCTGTGAAATTATGTAACTATGTATGTATGTATGTATGAATATTATTTACTGAACTAAGGACAATAAAATACACATCTGATGGAATTTTCTTCAATTTCTGTGTTCTTAACCATTTATCACCATGTTCAATCACCTAGAGATTTCCTGCACTCATTTTCCATACGTAAGCACTTACTGTGTATGAACAGCCATCTGTTCTGTATGGGTATGAAATAGTCTCTTGTTTTGAAGGAAGAACATAACTTCCAACCTTCAGGGTTCCCTCATTTGGGGTTTTGTTGCTTAATTATAACAAGGAAAAAATTGATATTCTACCTTGGGCCTGATCAAGTACAGTAGTTTACAGCTATATGAAGTTCAGAGTTCAGCTGTGTTACTGTCAGTATTTAATGCTCTCAAATACACTTGCTTAAAACTGAATAAAGGTTCATCTTGCTGTAGATGGAATTAAGTTGAGGTTAACGTCAAATGCTAATATGCAGGACTGGGTGTAGCAGATATTCTAAAAGGATTAACATTCATTTTGTATCTGAAACATTATTTCTTACTCTTAGTGACTGTTCTTTCTCAAATAGATTAATACTAGAGTACATAACATATTTGGCAGAACAGTTCTGTCACAACATTCAGCATGGTTTTCTGTGTGAATAGAAATGTACCAGCCATAACAGTAAAAGAAATATGTCAATGAAACAAGTGTATCAAAGTTGTGCTGATCAAAGTTAATATGCTAAACCTCCTCAATTTAACAATACTATAAAAATGC
>NW_019769380.1:0-784 GCF_002891405.2 Cryptotermes secundus | reverse complement strand
CTCTCTTAAGGGATGACTCCGGCCCTTAACTCTAGATTTAGAGACACTGGCTAGGTCCGGCTATAGGCCACCTGAGAGTCGGGCAACGGTGCAATCGTTACCGGCCAAAAGCCAGCGGAGGAAGCCTCTGGGCTAGCCCCCCGGGGGACTTCAAAAGCGGCTTTCGACTGTATAGATGACGCCTCGGACTTCGAGGAGCATGGTCCCGCTCCTCGTCGTAGGCTACGGCCGCGCCAGGGGACCAGATATGACGACCAAAGCCAGGACACTGATACGAGTCAGGACAGTGGGGAACAGGGCCTTCCTCCTCGTCGTAGGCTATGGCCTCGCCGGGAGACCCCTGATGACGACCAAGGCCAGGACATGGACAGGAGTCAGGAGAGTTCGGACCAGCCTTCCGTTTCCAGTCGGAGGCTACGCCCGCGCCAGGAAACCAGATCCGACCAACAACGTCAGGAAAGGCATGCGGACCAGGCAAGTAATATTACAATCTTGCTGCCGTTTAACGAACGATTGTGCCATATATGTAGGGAAGAAGGAAAAGGGAATTATATGGCTTTGAGCCTGAATGATGAAATTAATCACATTCGATTGATGCACAAGGATAAACGGATGCTGTATGAATGTTCGAAGTGCTCGAAAATATATCGATCAAAACATGGAGCACAATGTCACTTGCCGAAGTGCAGGGACCAAAACGTGAACGAACGGAACGAATACAATTTTGTATGCAACTCATGCGGCAAAGCATTTGCAACTCAAATTGGACTGACTCAACATGAGA
>NW_019769379.1:0-784 GCF_002891405.2 Cryptotermes secundus | reverse complement strand
TTCTGGGATGTGATACCATGTAGTCTGGTAGAAATTTACGAATGTTTTTGAGGAATGTACTGCTTCCCTATCTGTTATTCTTTCCACCTACTTCTTACTGTTTTGTGTTTGGCTTACCCTTTGACCCTGAAGCTGAAGGCAATATGTTCCTTTGTAAGTTCTGTGAACTCTACCAGTCTACATGGCATTATATTTCAGAAATTAATGCTTCTTATTTCTTCTTAATTTTAATATCTGATCTTTTATCTTAAGAGAATGAAAGGTTTGGAAGAAAGATGCAAATTTATGGCCCTTCATTGGATGGAAATAAACTAGCGTTAAGTGTGCAATTTTTGTCCATGATTTTATTGGTATTTTTTGCATTTTATTATATATCTTGTAGTACATATAATCAGTTTGGTCTGAAGGAAACAGTGTCGTGCCATTCATGTGTCCACCTATTGAATAGAATACAATTTCTTCCCTTAAATAAATTAGATGGTATTGTGGATGTGGAGGGGCAGGGGGCAGGACAAAAGATATACATGTCTTCTGATATAGAACCCCAAAGCAATTGCAGCTGCATCTTCCGAATGTAATTTAGATTTTTAAAATATGGTTTAGTTTTGATTGTGGTCTTCTGAGTTTTGACATCATTTAGTTTTGTGGACAGATGCTGATGTTTCAGAGGAACATAACACCTCCATATTCAGTATGTAAATTCTTGAATAGGCTTGGTTGTGTATGAAAATTACAAGGAGGGTGTCAATGTGGTTCAAGGAGGAGGGTGAAATAAGGAACTCCT
>NW_019769378.1:0-784 GCF_002891405.2 Cryptotermes secundus | reverse complement strand
ACAGCGCACAGTAAACACCGCTCTTCTGTTGCTGTTTAAGGGCCGCTGCCTAGTAACGGCGTTGTATAGTTACTTATTTCGAGGTGGTTGCCTAGCAACGGGTCTACATGGCACAATATTAATGAAGCTGCAGTGTCAATAGTTATTTTGTAGCTGCAATTGATACAAAAGGCCTGTATGATACAGCAAATAGCAGAGAATGTGTGTGACCTAGAAGTTAGTGTAGACATAAACGTTTCCATTTTAGTTTACTCACTCTGAATAATGGCGACAGCTAGGTCACACGCCAGTTTTAGAATATTCTCTTACCATCCTAACACTCAGCCTCCTACCCACTGGTACTGAGGCCACTTTCCCCAGGAAGAAAGCAGTCGAAGTTTGCAAATAACCACTTACCTTCGTCTAGATCCAAGGTTAAGAAATACTGGAGCTATACCTCCACTCTCCTAGAATTCATTCCGCACTTCGTGCTTAATTAATTCTGTACACAGTTCATAAAGGGAGTGTCTTCCAACAGAGCCGAACTGTTCATTGTGAAAAAGGAGAATTGAATTAAGATTTCTTTATAAAAATACAACAACTGTATATTTACAACATATCCTGTTCTTAGTACATGGTACAATATACTATCTTAAAATACAACGAATAAGAAACTGAAGGAAAGAGCGACATTTAACCAATTTTCAATCGGTGTGTTATCATCGAAAGTCTCAAAGAGCTCAGTCGGTAAAGTGGCTGACTACAGGCTGGACAATCTCAATATCACTTCCAGTAGCAGTTATGG
>NW_019769377.1:0-784 GCF_002891405.2 Cryptotermes secundus | reverse complement strand
TAGATACTTAAGAGTTATAAGCGTCAATACACGAACTCGATCAATAATTTATGCCGGATTTTAAAGATGAGGGTAGCTTCTCGTTCAGCTGGGCCTGATTAGTCGTGTCATTACGTCAAAATAATTTTTATTCAATTCTCCACGCTAGAAACAAGCTTAGATATTAAGCCTGCTGCATATTAAGCTTGGTATCATGGATGTTCCTCTCTGCTTCTTATGGAACCCGAAATTCCATTTGCTTGATTAAACGAGTCCACCACTGGACCTCATGTAGAAGCAGATAAATCCAATTCACAACATCATTTCTGATCATTTAATATCTCTTTCACTGTAGATCTATCAAGTGATTATTACATTTAGGATTTCCCAGATAAAATTCTTTATGCGTTTCTCATCTCTTATATGAATGGTAGATATAATCTTCCTTGATTTGATCATGCAAATATTTGGCGAGAAGTGTAAATAATGAAGTGCCCGATTACGCAGGTTTCTTCCCCCTCTTCTGGGTCAAGACATTCTTCTCAGCCCCTTGTTCTCAAACACTCTTAGAGCGGGAACACACAAGAGAGCAGACTTAATTAAAGTTATAAGATTTAGGATAGCGAAGTCGGTATAGCGACTGGCTACGGGCTTGACGACCAAGAGGTTGGAGTTCGAGTCCAGGTAGGGTCAAGAATTGTCTCTTCTCCGCAGCCTCCAGACCGACTCTAGGGCTCACCCAGCCTCCTATCCAATGGATACCGGGGCTCCTTCCCCGGCGGTAAGGCTGCCGGGGCGTGAAGCT
>NW_019769376.1:0-775 GCF_002891405.2 Cryptotermes secundus | reverse complement strand
CCGCCGCGGTGGGAAGCCAGCGACTAACCGCTTGAGCTATGCCGCTGCCTGATGAGTGTCATTTAAGATAAGATCTTGAAACGCTTAACCACTCATCACGCGAAAATTAAACGGAGTCGAGTGGCAAGTATAAACATATTTACATGAGTCATACTACAGCCTAATAGGCGGGTGGATTCTGTTAGATTGTGGTGATTCTGAGTTGTAGATCCGGTGCCCTTGTCTTAGACACGTAAAAACATGTAATTTTCTACATTTTAAAGGAAAATATAAAATGACATTTTTCGCTTTTACGTTTCTTGTTTCATGATGGGAGTTCTAATAATTGTAGCTTTACGTTTGAAATTTGTTCGGTGGTCTGGCTCTATTATAAGTAATTACAAATGTTGTAATTTTAATCTTTGTTATGGTCCGCTCTTTCAGATTCACAAACCGCACAACTTTAGCTCCAGATACGTTTAATCGGGGTTCTCAATCTCCATCAGCTGTTAAGAAACAGGTCAAAGTTACAGGATATGCTGACGTAGGCGTTGATATGTCTGGGCATTTATTTACGTTTTCAGAGAGTCAGTCGTGTGGTTATTCCTTTTAACTGGCCGTAAAATATTGGCGATAATCTTGCGACTTGAATGAGTCAATGAGTATTGTTTTATTTTTTACAGTAATTTTTGTGCTTCAAAAAGGAGACTTCAAGAATGCTTATAATTCAGTTAGGAGAGAAGTATTGTACAATATTCTCATAGAGTTTATTATTATTATTATTATTATTATTATT
>NW_019769375.1:0-784 GCF_002891405.2 Cryptotermes secundus | reverse complement strand
CTAATTAAAAGTGACGTTTACAGAAACTAAGCATTAACCTACTTCGCTTTACTTTCGTATGCAGTATTCGGGAAATTAATTTCAAACTCTGTAATAATCTACGAATTTCTAATCAAGTATACATATTTCAAAACGGACCGCAGTTTCCCGCAAGTTATAACATATTTTATTGATGTGTAAATTTTTTGAAGAGGCATGTAACCGTAGTGCTTTTCATTAAACGTAAAGCAGATAAATATGTTGTTACATTGTCTTTCATTGTCCTCAAGAAGATTTCCCTTGAAGGTGGTACAGAACTTTGAGAAATATACGCATATATTGTTATAGTAGAGCTCTAATGCTTCACGAATTTCAAGGCTCATTCCTAGCATATTTCACTCCACTGTAAATGGGCAACATATCTTTTTTCCCCACAGTGACTGAATTTCCCCATCATGTTTAATCCTGAAGGTTTATTTGAGGATGTGTGTCAGCAGACACTCATTCACAATGGACCTTCAGCTGCTTCGGGAATTTTGTAAGAGAAGGTAAATCACAATGACAAGACCATTGGAGGAAGTCCGAGATTTATTTCCCTTGATACTATACATGAAAATATAACTGCATAATTACAAAAAGAGCGCTTTAATAGTACGAGTATGTAAGAGGGGGAAGGATCAGAAACATAGAGGATACTGCATAGTTGGGAGCTTCGAAATTTTTAATCTTTACCAGATTTTATTATAGAGAACATGCTAAGGAGGACGAGAATGTGTGTAGCATGTAGCACGCATTGTTAAGATGT
>NW_019769374.1:0-783 GCF_002891405.2 Cryptotermes secundus | reverse complement strand
TGTAGCATAGTGCCTCAACCAACTACGCTACCGCGTGCCCCAGGTATCTTCCATAAGAAAACAAAAGAGATATAATTGTATCACTTTTTATTGTGTACAAGTGTGTGCTACGTGTTTCGGCGTATTTTTAGGTCACCATCAGGAATGTTCCATAAAATACGAACCAAGTATCTTGAATTGGGTTGCCCTAATACGGATCCATATTATGCAGTTTATAGTTCTTATTATCTATTATCCAAATTATATGCGCTAGGTAACAACTACCAACTGCATAATATGGATCCATATTAGGACAACCCAATTCAAGAAATTTAGTTTGTGATTATATGGAACAAGCCTGATGATGACCTAATAATAGGTCGAAACACGTAGCATACTCCTGTACATAATGAACAAGAAAGTGATATAATGATATAATCGTGTCTATTTCATCTTCTTATGAAGATACTTATCTATGTTGTGTTGACGGTCTATTTTACATGATTATTAAGCACATAACATGATGCTAACATATAGATTGTTGTTCGAAATTATGACAGTGAGCTTTACAGTCCATTGCCAGTTATTTCGCAACAAGATGGCGCTCCGCCTCATCTTCTGAGAAACCTTAAATGCGGAATTCCTGGATCCATGGATTCGAAGAAGCCCTCCGCTACTAGAATGATCAAAGTCCTTGTTGTTCTCCCTAAGCGTCCTACATATCAGAACCGCTGAACTTAATTACGCTAAACGATTTGTTAGGAATTTTAGTGGATATCGATAATATTGATAAAATAATATTAC
>NW_019769373.1:0-784 GCF_002891405.2 Cryptotermes secundus | reverse complement strand
TTTGAGAACAGGGTATCAGGAGGTGTCTGCACTTAATTAAGCATATTTCCAGTGGTTGCTGCCACCCTACGGGCTCTAACAGTAAAAGTACGGCATCCCTTCGGGGAGAGGTTACCGAAATGAAGTCTTACTCATACCCTCTGCCTATCTGATTGCTCATTCTCAGTAAGCTGCCCTGTCGGTCCCATGGTGTTGCTGTAGTCTCGCTATGCGGTGCGCAGCGCAGCGTCTGCCTTGTAAACTTGCGCTAATTATATCGAGTGGACACGGGCACAGTTCCCGGTGGCACCTCCTGAACATTTTCTATCGAATGGCTCTTGCGTATCCCCGACCTAGGATAATTAATAGCTGACTTGTGCTTATCAGCATTTCCTCTCTTTCCACAGTTCTTACGGTAACGGTGCAAGCGCTATATCAGCGTCACCAAGCAAGCCTTGTCCGCCATTACTCAACCTGTCCTACATTACAACTTTCCTTTCGAAACATATTCGTATTGTAGCATTTAAACCTGTTGCTGAGTAATGACTCTGTAAACAACGTCCGTTGCTAGGCAGCAGATTCCTAACACGTACCAATGGACTAAATAGCAAGAGGTGTTTTGTACGCGGTCCGTGTGACAGCTGCGCGACGCAACAATAAAAGCTGTTGGGAGAGGTGTTTTTTGTGCGGTCAGTGCCGAGGTGTTATAAACAGGACAAGTCCACGGTTTAGTCAGTTTAGTCAGTCATCCGTGTGGAGACGGGATCGAATACCTCCACCGTGACCCTACGAGTCGTAGGAGGCG
>NW_019769372.1:0-782 GCF_002891405.2 Cryptotermes secundus | reverse complement strand
GTCAATTAATGACCATCTTCAGAAGGCAAACAACAACATGTTAAGGAAACTACTATTACATAAATCATACTACATCAAGTTCAGAATTGTCCAAAGTTTTATATATAAAGATTTTAAATTACACTCAAATGTGGTGTGTTAAAATATTAATAAAATTGTTAATATTTAAAATCTTAAACTGCTAATGTTCGTGTCTTCATGCCCCTTCTATCAGCAGGAGTTGGGTACATTGCTGCCTTTGGAGGTCTGAGCAGTGTTTTCTTCTTCTTTATATACTTGGTTAAGAGTCTGTGGTTGTTGTTGAGCTGTTTCACCTTTTGTTGTTTGCTGAGGGACATTTAGCTTTGTTGCACTTTTGTCAGTAAATAATGGCAATAAGTCATAACAATGTGGAAGTAAAAGAGTCATAAATAATGGGTCACCATGTTGTGCATTTTAAATTATACTGTGACTGGTTTGTGCTGGGGTTTTTAATAAACTCTCCAATAAAATCTGTGGTGGATGATGATGTATGGGTGTAAAGTTATAAATATTGTTATACCCCATGTTAATATTATATTTAATATGTTGGGATTATGGTGGCACAAGCATTTTCACAAGTCTGTAAACATTCATGAAATTTGTTCATGTTGCATTATGTGGCAAACTTTGTTGAACACTCAGAGCTCAGCCCTTCTTGAGAAGCCACTAGTTGCTCAGCTATTCAAGAATGTACCATTTTATGGAACCTGAATTCTCATTATCATGTAAGATTTGAGGCTTTCACGGCGGTGACTATGAAG
>NW_019769371.1:0-784 GCF_002891405.2 Cryptotermes secundus | reverse complement strand
TTGGAGATTCCGTAGCACTAGATTAGCTTCAATTTAAAGACTGTTGTGGAACTGCCAGCGGTATGTGATTCGAATTAGGTAGTCGGTCGGTACAGTTCGCTTGCGGACTAAAAACACGGAGTTTTCTTTTTTGTTATTAGGTAGGTAGTCGTACCGAAACGACGTCTTATAAAGACAACCATTTGTAAGTTTACACAAGAGAGTTAAAGACGAACCCTGAGAAGGTTTTGGGGCACCACGGCTTCAAGATTATTTGGCGTGCATTCTTTTAACCTTTCAAATTTCGAAAACAAATCCACTGTTGTGGCTGGATAATAAGGCTGTTGTTCTCGTGGAGTCATGTGTTCCTTAAACCATTTTAGTTCCAAATATTGATATTTCAGGATTCTAACATGTTACGCCGTCTGGTGGGGCTAAAATTAAGAGCTTTGGAAGTTGTCAGTTCCCAGTGCCCCTAAGCTTCCAGTGGATACGCAACCGTGCCGCACACTTGACTTTTCTGAATGCTGCAGCTCATGGGGAACTGCCAAAACGACTCGAAAGCGAAATTAAATGAGCAGATAATGGATACGAGTCCCTCTCTAGCGTTTCCATGCCATGTTCACGGCACGAGTGTCTTGAGAATGCCAGTGTAATTTTTATTTATGTTAATATATCCATCTGCGTCCTCCTGGGATTTTCGGAAATCCGATGTTTAAGTGGGACTTTTTTTTTTAGTCATTGCTTCGTTGAACGTGAGTGTAACAATTTTTTATGTAGACAATTGTACTGTTTTTCCTGGGAT
>NW_019769370.1:0-784 GCF_002891405.2 Cryptotermes secundus | reverse complement strand
ATATGGAACACACAAATACAATCCGTGGGCAGAATACAGAGCTTTTGGTATGTTAAGGAAGGTGGTACATATAGTGACCACTGCGATTTAAAGGGTTAACTTGTCTAGTAAATTTCTATGTAGTAATCTATCTAGTAATTTCTGTTTATACATAACCCAGAAAAACATTATCTGGAATATAAGGTTAACAACGTGTAGTCCGGTAGAGATGGATTTCTACCGGTCTACACGGCGTCACATCATAGACTAGGCTCTTCACAGTCACTGCTGTGAGAACATAAGATCCACCAAATCATAATTTTATTACGAAAATGTGCAAATCAGGGCCCAAATATTAAGTCCCTCATCACAAAATATTTAATTTCTATTTAAATCTTAAGCGGAGAAAAGTAATTTTCATGTTTTCTGCGACGTAAAAAATAGGATCATAACATATAGATTACCTCATTTGTTACATTACTGCACTTATCTGTCTACGTATTCGTACATTCTATCGTCCGATTCATGTATTTGTACGAAATTCAGTCAGTCTACTAACTACACTTGTACACCAAGCCAGGCTATGCCGCTATATCTGACCCCTTCAGTCGTAATATAAGTAGATTATCTGGTTAAGACCAAACGAACGTTGTCTTGCCGTTCGTGCGTGGACGTGAAAATGACTTGGGAAATGCAACTCACGGAGATCAACGCACGTGGGCAGACGGACGTGTTTCTAACCGTGCTACGTTCTCAAGGTCACACGCAGTCCAACACGCTGTGCTCCATTTGAGATGTTTTTTTT
>NW_019769369.1:0-783 GCF_002891405.2 Cryptotermes secundus | reverse complement strand
TCAAACATTACATGAAAGTAGCTGACTAAACCTAGGAATGAGCTGGCTCGACGTTCGGTAGGTGCTCGCTTCGAAGCTTCGGCGGGATACCAGGTCGTGGTTATCTTCAGTTACTCCAGGCAAATACTGGGATTGAATCTCGGTTAGACCAAGACCGCTCCCTTCCAAATCCTTTCAATTCATCAGTCATCCCATCATGTGTTGCTATACAGACTCGTTAACGAAGGCGTCATTGAATAACACACGAAAAAAGTAAATATAAAACATAGAAAATATCAGATATAATGACCTCGCACGTTCACAGACATGAATCTATAGTCTTCTAAATTCTGATGCCCTGTAATTCGGAGAAAGTGCGACGTTTCAGATGAATACAAGCCTCCACCTACAGCGGTCGCAGAGTAAACCAAGCAAAATTATACCAGAAAAAATCGGAAAACTAAATTCCTAAACGTCGGGCTCTGTCCGAGCTACAAAGCGTTACAGCGCAGAAGGGAGTATTTTGCATAACCCCCACCGTGAGAACCACAAGTCCGGTTATTTATTTTTGCTTCCATGACTTGAATTCATGAAACAGAAATTCATTAATTACTTTCTTGACATCTTCGAATGTAAGAGTAAATTCAGTGATTAAAAAAATTATCTTACAATAAGAAGAACGCAGTCTTCTGGAATTCGGCGCCGTGTAGACATTGTCTTAACCGACGTCAGCACCTGTTCAAGCTGGTTCCTTGCTCGCGGATTTTCTTCCTTTTTCTTATGCCCTGAAGATGGAGGCGGTAC
>NW_019769368.1:0-783 GCF_002891405.2 Cryptotermes secundus | reverse complement strand
TGACGTAATGCTTAAGTAGTCAAGCACAAGGACAACTTTGCCTTTTTCTTCCTCATGTGTGTGAATTGCGGGATAATATTTCGATTATGCCACGGCCAATTCCAAATTCTTTCCAATTCAATATTCACGAGTTACCCTACCAGTCGACACAATTTACCCTAAGCTACTGCCAGCGTAGTAAAACAAATCACAAACAAAAAAATCACATGATAGCGTGACTACAGACGGGGTTTGGATTGGTAATCGGATTTATTGCACTCTTACTATTCCCAACTACACTTAAAGACTGTGCTGTCACTTTTCTACAAACTATAGGACACACTAGGTCTTCTCAGTCTGTTAGAGTCTACACTAGCCGTTGTTTCGTTAGCGGCTTCCAACGGGGTACGTTTCCATTCCTCTGGATTCTCCAACTGTCCCCGTTCCTCAGCTACCAGCTTCTCAGAGCAACAGCTCATAACGACTGAACCCCAGCGGTTATCTAACTCACTAACTCATCAATCAAATCACGCCAACAGCTAACAGTCCCTACATATAATATCTCGGCACGAACCGCACATAAAACACCGTCCCTCTGTTGCTGTTTACAGGCCCCTGCCCAGTAACAGCCGTTGTATAGTTGTTTATTTCGTAGTCGTTGCCTAGCAACAGAACTACATGCCACAATATGTATGTAAACTATGTACGTGTAAGAGTATATTTGCGTATGTTTATCCTCCTATGAGTATGTAAGGATTTTAATGGAAGGTGTACTTGTGAAATTAAATCCAGGATTGCCATGGC
>NW_019769367.1:0-783 GCF_002891405.2 Cryptotermes secundus | reverse complement strand
TGGCTCAATCGGTAATTCCTGTTACTAGTATTGGGAGATATCTGGTTCGAATCTTCTCCAGGAAACAGTCTATCATGACTGAGGAATTCCTTCATTTTCCTCAGTCCTCCCAGACAAGAGAAGGGATTGTGCCCCTAACTGAACCAGTGTTATTCCTTTACATGTAATTTTTATCTTGGTATTCATTCATCAGACTTTTACTTGGTGATTTACAATCTGAAATATTTACGCCGTTGTTATGAACACAATTAAAAATGTAAGTAACTATAGGACTACTGCACACGCTTGCAAGTAACAAGTATCGGAAGGTTCATAAACTGAAACGATATTAAATAAAATTAGCATCCCGCATGACGAACCCTTCGATACAAATAGTTTAGCATGGGGCCATAGCCCCTTGTGAAGAATGGTAAGTTAATCCGCTGGTTCCAGAAATTCCTTGCCTTTAGGAAACTAGGAAGTTTGTTTCAGTGTTCACCCTTTGAAAACAACATTTTCACAACTTATTGTTATAAGGTCAAAAAAGTATTATCCAAACACCGGCAGTCTTTTTGTTCCACTTTTTTTTTTAATATATTCCATTATTTTCTGATTTTCTCTTTGCGTTTTTCATACCAATATCAATTCATTATCCTAGATTTAATGACCGTAAAATTGTTGGGTCCACTCTGGAGGTCATATAGATGTTTGTGTAAAACACTGATTCATTACACCGGTATCATGTTCTGCACTGTCCATTAGGAGAGGTATGTTTGGAATACTCAACGTGCTGCATCTGCAATA
>NW_019769366.1:0-783 GCF_002891405.2 Cryptotermes secundus | reverse complement strand
GTTGTTACCAGTGTTTCGGAGGGACCTCCTGCCTCCATCGTCCACTCTTCAGATGGAGCTAAGACATCCTTTCGCGGCGGTGGCAACCACACCAAAACTTTTCCAGGGTGAAAGCTCAAACCTCACAGACCTAGAGGCCTGGGCCATATTTCAGTTTATAAATCATCCAGTCTTCATCTTTCCTGTCTGACTCACCTTCCACAAATCAATCCATTCTCATAAGTTACTGGAAAACTTAGAATTTCACGTCGAACCGGTCAAGTTATGAAAGTTACACGATTAGGAGGGGGGTAGGGATAGCTCAGTCGGCATAGTGAACTCGGGTTCAATTTCCTGCCGGGACAGGTTTTTCTCTTCTCTGCAGAGTTCGGTCCGGCTCTGGGTCCTACCCAGCCTCCTACCGAATGGCTATCGGGGGTTCGTTCCCGCGAATAAAGTGGCTGGGGCGTGAAGGTAATCACTCACCTCTCTCTACTTCCGAGGTTAAGAATGCATGGACCTATACCTCCACCTTCCCATAGCAGTCATGGAATAGAATGGAGAAACTTTATATGACTGGGTGTGACAGAATCACTAGCATTCGACTTAACTCCCTGCAATTGCATGATGTTTACGAAAACACTGCATCAACTGCGATGGTTACGTCCCTGAACAACACCGCAACTGATAAATACGCAGTTGGGTACTGGGGGAAATGAGGCCATTGCTAACACTCGCTAAAGCTTAGCTAAGATGCATACTCCATCTACGAAGGAAACGAGGGCTCGTCATAGTCGCTTAGTG
>NW_019769365.1:0-783 GCF_002891405.2 Cryptotermes secundus | reverse complement strand
TGGTTTCTTACTTGGCTTATTCTTCGACCCTGAAGATGGAGGCGACACTTTCTTACGAAATGTCGGTTGACTTCCATCACACTACACGGCGTTATATTGCAGAAGATTGAACTTTTCGTATGAAAATCAGCTTCACGTGGTTAAGGCTACCAAAATATCAGCATTTCATTTACCTTATATTTTCTAGGATAAAACGCCATGTATTTCCGATAAAATTCAACAGACGTTTCGGAGAAACATATCGCCTCCATTTTCAGTCTCGAAGAGTAAGTTCTGCTTGCTGCCTGTTTCATGTAGGTGTCTTGCTTGTCAGCGTCGGTTGATTTTCATCGGAGTACACGATGTTATATCCCACAAGAGAGGACTTCGTAACCACAGACAGCTGCGAGAACCCCGAATCCTGCATAATTAAGACGTACATGAAGGCCTTTTCTCCAACAAGGAAGGTTTCTTAAACACAACAAAACTAAGTCTGCAATGGACAATGGGTTTGGAAGACGGCCAAAATGTTTCTATTCCTTCTAAAACTATTCGGCGTACTTGCATTTCAGAATCTACAAATTAAACACGTTATTTCGGGCAGAGGTGCAGATGCCACGGCGTGTAAACTAGGATTTGATTTGATTTCCATTTTTCTATGATGACTGTGCTGAAGCTTCGGACAGTGTGGCTGTCTCCATCTTCTTTGCGTAGAAGATGAACTTAACCAGGTTCTCCTATACATCGCCTGACCAGCCCAACATTTCACGGTGTTATTGTCGAAGAACGGGACAAAGGTTAGCT
>NW_019769364.1:0-783 GCF_002891405.2 Cryptotermes secundus | reverse complement strand
GGGGTCTTGTGTTTGAATCTCGGCTGAGACACTGACAATCCTGACTGAGGAATTTTCGTGTCGTGCAGGTAAGTGTTGGGATAGTAATAGGTCAGGCCATGACCGCCGCTTCCATTCGGATCCTTTACAGTTCATCATTCAACAGTCGTCCTACCAATCGACGTCTAAATACTGAGTCATCAGCGTCATCAGTAAGTAATTTGCTTGTGTACTCACCGACGTCAGTATAAATAAAACACTGCCATGGTAACAGGGTGTTTCAGATGAAATGTTTTCGTCGCTGGAACATGTTTGTTCATAAGACTACAAATGACTAACCCTCTTTAACAGGCGTGGAAGACCATAGGGTTGTGAGACGTCGAAGCTCCCACGTTTTCTAGATAGTCGACTCAAAGATGGCGTTCTCTTAAGAAGGTCTCAGCTCCATGAAGTTATTTAGTTGGGAGCGGGGATAACTCAGTCGGTATATCAACTGGCTATTGGGTGCACGGTTCGAGTGCTGGTAGGTGCAATGTTTTTCTCCCGTCCACGTCGCCGAGACCGGCGCTAGGGCCCACACAGCGTCCTGTCCAAAGGGCACCGCTAGCTTGTTCCCCGTGGGTAAAGGGGTTTGGGCTTGAGACGAGTCCAAGTCAAGAAGCCCCTCATTATATAGTTTTCCCCAGCGTCCCGTCACATCATCCTTTCTAGGTCCATATATTCTCAACACCCTCGGTCTCTCTTCCTGCCTTAATATCTGAGACCAAGTTCCACACTCATACAGAACCACAGGCAAAATTATAG
>NW_019769363.1:0-783 GCF_002891405.2 Cryptotermes secundus | reverse complement strand
TAAACCTTCGGGTTCAATAAAATGCTGGGAAGTTCTTGAGTAGCTTCGCAATTGGCGGCTTCTCAAGAAGGGCTCAGCGCTAAAAGTGAGTGATTATTAGTTTAACAGCCAGAGCTGAGATACCTAAGTCGGTATAGAGATTATGCTACAGGCTGGACGACTAAGGAATCGGGGTTCGATTTCCAACAGGGAAAAGATATTTCTTCTTCGCAACAACCAGACTGGATCTGGGGCCCACCCAGCCTCCTATACAATGGTTTCCGAGGGCTGGTTCCCAGGGTGTAAAGCGGCAGGTGCGTGAAGCTGACCACTAATCTCTATATTGTGTTGAGGTCAAGAATGGTGGAGCTATACCTCCACTGTCACATACGTCTTCATAGATTGGTACTAAATTGAAGGCACAGGAATACCTTACTTTACCAGTGAAACGAAAATTGCGTTAACTAAGCAGAGTATTTCTTCTAGGGTATTGCGCTGTGTAATCAGGTGTTAGTTACCGGTGTTTCGGAAGAAAATATTGCCTCTGTCTTCGAAGATTAAGCGATGCAAACAACCAGTAGGCAGTAGGGAGTGAGGTTATCACTTCGCTGTTTATGAAGGCTTCTTTCCTCTGGGTTACAACGATGTGTACTCCCATGAAAATCAACCGACCTGCCTTCACGCTGGTTTCTTGCATGGCTTATTCTTATAACCTGAAGATTGAAGCGGAATATTCCTCCGAAAAGTCGGTTAACTTTCAGCGGACTACACGGAGTTATATCCCAGAAGAGAGAACTCTTCAGT
>NW_019769362.1:0-778 GCF_002891405.2 Cryptotermes secundus | reverse complement strand
GTTGTAGAGGAAACTCGTGCAAATTTACAGTTTTATATAATTTCTTCCTTGAGGAAAAATAGTAGACTTATGATGTAGCAACGCTCTGTGTCTGTGTCTCTTTCAGTGGTGAATTAACTGGCAGATTTCCACGAAACTGAGCGACAAAATTCGTATTATTTGAAACTCTCTCAACCCCATGCATCTAACTTCCGAGAGTGGACATTCAGGGAGCGGCATCGCCATTTCATTCAGGGAATTGAAATGATGTACGGCGATACAATCGTCCAAAATATATCTAACTTTTGTTAAGGCAATTCTCTGTGTGCAATATGAAGAACAAAATGGAAGGTGGATGAGCACTATGTTTATGTTTCCTTTTGATGGCGATAAAACATATTATTGGAGCCAAAAATAAAATACGGATATAGATCATAATCCTACCCACAAATTTTATTTTGAATATTATTTATTAATTAAAAAAACATGGCTACAATGCAAAATTTGATTTTATGCCCAGCAATTTTAATGTAAGCTAGCTCTGATATTAAGTAGCCATTTTGTCCCAAAAAGTAGACTATAATTTAACTACTACTACTACTAATTTCAATATATAATTTCGAAAAATGGTGTACGCTGTAGCGTAGTTGGTTGAGGTACTATGCAATAGGTCGGAAGGTCGAGTTTTCGAGTCCCGATGAGGTCGCTGGATTTTTCGATTGACCTAATCATTCCAAACGCACTATGGCCCTGCCGTCGACTCTGCCTCTAACAGAAATGAGTACCAGGAATCTTCCTG
>NW_019769361.1:0-783 GCF_002891405.2 Cryptotermes secundus | reverse complement strand
TGCTCAGAAAAAAAAAACTAAAGACTTTTATATCCTACACAATAATCAGTCAGTATGAATATTTTGCTTGATATCAAGACCGTATTCTGCAAAACCATTTCGGCTCACGACTTATGTAACAATTTCGACAGTTACTTGAAGAAATGTGGTGCCATATGGTGATAAAGACTGTAAGTACCAAAGAAGTCGCTTGCGCATTAAACTATGTGTTCTTTGATAGCGACGAAACAGCGATGAACACAGATCGCTTTATGCATGGAACATAGCTTGGTTTCCTTACACCAACCAGATATGTCGGTTGGGAAGGGAGAGACAGAGAGAGACATATATTATACATAACTGATTAATGCTTATGAAATTCAGTGCAAAATGTTGTAACCTTATCTTGGCAACTTTCAGCGCCAGATCTACTATAATTCAATGGAAGAGAGCGCGAAACTGTGTCACGGGAACAATAATATCAAGGCGTTATTTGATTTCTTAACTGAAACATCGTTTTCCGCCGTGGATGAGATTACGTACAAAAAGAGAAAAAAAGGATATTGTATTGGCCGGAATAATTTAATCAAAAGATAATTCAATAACTAGGTTATGGCACAATAATGAATCCGTCACGCAAGGTAATGTAATGAATGAAAGTACCACTGAAGACGGTGTTCTCTGTGGGTCCGCGTAGATAATGACATCATGCAACAATAGAGGAATTAAGAGAAGCGGTGTTATCTGCTGGGTCCGTCTCAAGGCTATATCACGAGAACCAATGGGATAAGTCAGTCAGTTAAG
>NW_019769360.1:0-782 GCF_002891405.2 Cryptotermes secundus | reverse complement strand
AATTTGCATCTTGAAATATAGTTCATGGCACGTGAACAAGTTAACAGCTGAAGAATTCCAGTAACATTATTTTTAGGATTTATTATTATGGCAGGAACTGTTGTGGCTCAGTCAGTATAGTGATTGAACTACAGGCTGGACAATCAGGGATCAAGGTTCGGTTTTTGTGCAGGGGCATAGATTTTTGTCTCCACAACATCCATATCTATTCTGGGGCCAACTTAACTTTCTGTCTGATGGGTACCATGGGATAAAGTGGCCAGGATGTAAAGCTGCCTGCTCACTTCTCTCTGGTGCCAAGGGTAAGAATATGTAGAGCTGTATCTCCACTCCCCAGTATGTCTTCGTGGTGTGGTGCTTAATTAAGAACAGAGTTAATTTTACCATTACCTTTCTCTTGTTATGATACCGATGTTAAATATTTAACACCAACTATTTAGAATATTATTAAGTACCCAAAACATATTCAGTGTATTGTAAGGAGCAGTGAGCTGGATTTATGTCTCTTGATGTGTGAAATATAAAGAAGTACTGCACTGAGCTATGGGCTTGTTTAATGTTGCACAGTAGGAATAAATTTCAAGTTAAGAACATAAGTTTGTCAGTTACATCAACCAAACGATTTTTGAAAGAACAAACTTGCTTTAAGTAATTGTAATGTTCATGATTGAATGCAGTGAAGTCTTCTGTGGTGGTTAAGTGTGTGAAAATGTGGTGTTAGGATCTATTGTTTTTCAGAGATTGTCTCTGTCTCAAAGAGACATCTCCTGAGATGTGACACC
>NW_019769359.1:0-782 GCF_002891405.2 Cryptotermes secundus | reverse complement strand
CACACACTGCTAGTAGAAGCGTATGCACAATCCTAAATATTTATTTTAAACATAGTAAAATTCAATATACATACTTTTTGTTGTTATATGCTTGATATATTTACAGGCTTCAACCCCCACATCATGTCACTGAACCTTGCCTTTGTGTAATACTCCTTGAAGCATCCAAGAAAACATGGTCCCACGTCACATATCTTGCATTTTGACTGCCTTTCAATTTCATCATCCTCCAAACAACGTTTCACTGCCGTTGTATGACAAAATGAAATGACAGTATTCAAATTCACTATGAACTCACAGATAACTGAATATATTCTGTATCTCAGCTGCAGTGCAAACATTTGGTTGAAACTATAGAAAGGGCAACTTTCTCTTGCAGCTGCAATGGCTGGGCTTGGCACTGAAGCAGGGAACAGAGAACATTCCCTTTAGCCTATCTTGAAAGACACACTTTCACATTCTGTCCTTTAGTCACAAAACTCGTATATCTGAAGAGTGTGACAAAGGGGTGAAACTTGCCAGCAGAGAACAAAATGACTTTATTGCTTCCAACTGTTTCATGGCACCAGAGAATGTGAAAATATTCCAAGTGTTATAAGCATGAATGATTTTATAATGCAGATCTACTATGTGAAGAAGTGGGAAACTTTCTTTATGGTATGCACCAAAATTACAAGAAAAAAATAGTTTATAACTTTTTATCTATACTTTTCGGATCTTATGTTATAATATATAATACTGTGTTCTTTGCTGATAAAAACAAAGTTAATTCCATTCATTTA
>NW_019769358.1:0-782 GCF_002891405.2 Cryptotermes secundus | reverse complement strand
ACACACACACACACACCATACTTTATTTCTGTTTATTTACTCTGAAGCATGTGATTATTTTGTGTTTAAGGCTGCATATTACATGACAAAACCATCAGTTCTGCAGAGACATCTGTCAGATACATTGAAACTTAATGATGACAAGTCTGAAGCATTTGTAAATGCCTGGATAAGTTCAGCAAAGGGAATTGTGGAACATCTGCGACAGAGGTCTTTGTTTCCAGCACAGGTTGGTGAACTGTCAGAAATAAGTTCTTTTAGTCTGTGACAGCAAACTAGAGCAACAGGTCTCATTAGATTGTATGTTCACCCATTATGGTCTTAGAAACAAGTTGTGAAGTTTAATTGATATATGAATCAGGAAATGGTGGTGATAATCATTTTATATGTCAAATTTCAATTGAGGAAGACAACAGATCCTGCAAAGCCCTGATGCTATTCAGTGTGTTAATTTCAGTGAATTATCCTCATTATAAGTACAATATATTTTACTGTGGATTGCTTACAGCTTGAAGATGTCAGATGGTCTCTCAACCTTCAGACTGCTTCTGATTCGCAGACAAAGCAGGTCATTCCAAAGGCAGTGTTTCAGTTTGGACTGAAAACCAATGAAAAGTCTCGTGAGAACGTGACAGTTGGGTTTACACATGAAGAACTATATGAATTCTATAAACATCTTGAAACAATTCAGAGCCAGCTGGATGGACTGCATTGAATGTTGAGCTATTTGCATTACATTTTGTTTAGGTGGAAAAGTGATTTTGTGGTACAGAACAGGAAAA
>NW_019769357.1:0-782 GCF_002891405.2 Cryptotermes secundus | reverse complement strand
GTATTCACATCACGTGGACCTCATCTGTGGTGCAAGTCTTGTCCAGATAAAATTACTTTCGGAACCATCAACATGAGTAGGTGGGAACGGAGTGTTTCGAGCCTTGAAGTAATCTGATGGTGCATGCATTACAAACTCTACACACTCAAGTTTCCGTGGAATATCCTCTTCTGGTCCTGTAAAAGATTAGCAAATTAAGTTTACTCCCAACTAAGAAACCCAAATTCTTGTTTCTTTGATCCTTCTGCATAGCAAGAAAAGATGTCTTTACATTTAGTGTATGAATCCATTACAGCATTGGCTTCCAAACTTCATGCAGTGGCATACAATTTTTTACTTTTAATAATTTTTGGATGAGGCAGCACCAAATTATTTCTTGCCTCTCTTCTTTAATCATATAATATATTAAATTTTATAAGAATTAGCAAAATGTATTAAGTGTTCATAAATGTGACTGAAATAGTGACATGTGAGGCTGTGAGATTTGAGGTTCTCAGAGCAGTGACTATGGAGGTTACATGTTCTCAAGATGAAAGCAATATGTTCTTTTAAAACACTGGTAAACATCTAGCAGACTATATGGCACCACATCCCTGCTGCAAGATTAATTATAGTTACAATCCTTAGGAATCAGTTACATCGAACATCCTGAAGTTTCAGACCTGTGAAATGATGGAAGGATACTGTTTTGTTTTAATATCAGTTAACAGGTCTCTATAATGGACAAGGTGACAATAATATCTATGTGTTTAGACAGGAGACACAAAGGCACAAGACTCTGA
>NW_019769356.1:0-781 GCF_002891405.2 Cryptotermes secundus | reverse complement strand
TCACTCTACTCCCCTGTCCTAATCTGTACTCAATCTTCACAATTCCCTAAGGACATGCTCCGTTCCCGTCCTTGTGCTCTCAACTGCTCCTAGCTTCTGAATTCACTTCTCCTATAAACACTCTGCACAGACCCCACGGGAAAAGTCTGTATTGTTGATGACGTCACCGCTTTGCATGGTCCGATACGTGGAAATGTGTTTACCGAGCCGTCGCCTAGAAACGGATTGCATAACCCCGTTCAATTGTTGCGCGCGTGTATCGCGGGGTGTTTATCGAGCCGTTGCCTGGCAGTGCGTTGATCAAATTCATTACAATATAATTTTATCTGTATAATTCACAGAAAGTTCCTTAACATTCATTAAAATTATGTCCACTAATGTGTACAGGATGCGTACACACAACGGAACTGGCTCAGTGGGAGTCCGTATGTACACACGCAAGTCACCGCAACGTACGTAACATCCATACAGCGGTATCTGCACAGGAAATCCATCGTGATATATATAATACAACACATTGACACCGAATGCAATAAGCACAGATCAACAGCTTCCACCTAAACGCTCATTAATACCTACCAGGCTACGCGCTGTCGCATCGTCTTGGACAGTAATTCTCAAGAAGCTGTGAGATCGCAGTATGCCTAAAGCCTACTTGTATCTAATAGAAGTCGGAGGCACTTGGATCAATTCTGTAGGTTATGTTTGTTAAAATATATAAAATTATAATTTTGCTTGCTGGTCACGGTAGTCGAGCGGTCTAAGGCATGCACTGTCTTCG
>NW_019769355.1:0-782 GCF_002891405.2 Cryptotermes secundus | reverse complement strand
CATCCCCACCATTAGCCCGGATAATCGAGAGTTGACTGTATGTAAGTCAGGATACTATTCATTGTTTTAGGGAATACTGGCTCCAATGTTTTGAAGAATCTGTGGACAAATTTGTTTCCCGAGCCATCAGCAGTCAACCTCATAGTCTGACAGCCAAAGAGAGAGCATCTAAATTCAAGGAAAAATATGTATCTAGGCTGTATTACCTCAAACATCAGCCATTGTAAGTCTTAACTGTAATACAGAAATATAACTTCACCACAGCATGAAACGTTTACAGTTTTGCATATTGGTACCTTTCACATACAAATTCATTTTTAAGTTTGCTTCAGCATTGTATATTGCTAGGTAGCTTCTTTGTGGTTGTTTAGATCATAATGTGAGCTGTTCGTTTTGTAGTGCCTATGGTAATTTGTCCGTGAGGAGCTTACTGGACACAATTGAACATTGTATGAAGGAATTTGATTTTCCTGATCCATATCTTTTGGTGAGTAACTTGAAGATTGTTAACCATGGTCATAACAATGATAGTTCTTTCCTTATTATTAGAGGAAAAAAATTGCCTTTCATGGCCCTCTTATTAAGTACATGTTATGTTATATTATTTACATATTCTTACATGATGTGCCTCTAGTTGGAGAATTTTCATAATCTGGAAATAAAGTATGTGGAGGAGTGTGATCCCACCATGTGACTTTCAGATAGCATGGAGACTCATACCTTTCCTTTAGATGTCTTGAGATTTTTCTAAGTAATTTTACTTTAAAAAGTTTTTTTTTTTT
>NW_019769354.1:0-781 GCF_002891405.2 Cryptotermes secundus | reverse complement strand
GAGAGAGAGAGAGAGAGAGGGATAAGAGAAAGTGGAGGGGGTATTGAGAGACACTGAATTTTGAGGGGGAGATTAAATTGTTTCGGTCTTTTAAGGTTCCCAGGCAATGCCCGTTCACCTTTCTGGTAATGGAATATTAGTGAGAGGGCACAGCGTTGGTAACTGAAGAAGGTTTAGCAGCAGAAATTGAGCAGGTTCTCTACCCCGCTTCATTGGAATTATGACGTTAGCGTTCGGGAGACTGCACTGGGGTAAGATTTTTGCTGGTTTTCCCTACTTTATATTGTCTACGTGAATTTCTGATATTTTCTCAATGTTCGATGTTTATTCGTTCTGTGGTGAGTGTTTGTGGATTTCGTTTTGTGCAGTGCGTTGTGCCTTTTTGTTCTCAGTTTCCTTTCGTCTGTTGTGGAACCGGTGTATTTTTCTTTTTGCCTAGTTTGATGAAGATTTTATTGGTGAAGGGATCTCTGTATGACTCAATAAAATACAAGGACACATACGCAGCACACCAGCACCTGACAACAGTTTCCAGCTTGCATCTCTCAAATAGAAGCCACCCTCCACAGCACCACACTCGCCATGTAAGTAGCAGCAAGTAAGGAACACTCAAATGTGCATATGAGACATTCAGCACGGCAACTTGTAATAATAACACACGACGCAACCAGCTTGAAATTATGAAAGAACAACACAGTTTTTAGTCTCACTTTTTATAAATTCCATGGCCTGTAGCCCGCAAGTGAACTATACCGACCGAGCGACGGCCGCTTGTCGGCGA
>NW_019769353.1:0-781 GCF_002891405.2 Cryptotermes secundus | reverse complement strand
GTTTCCTGGCAACGACAGAGGGACACACACGTATGGACATACACACGGATGGGAGAGATTTACGAAGTACGCCGCTGGGATGGGCTCGCGTGCCCACGTTCAGGCATTCAAAAGTTCGTAAGAGAGGTGAACTGTAAGGAGAAAAATGTAGTGTTCTGCCTCACGCCCCTGGAATTCTAACGGGTACATCTGCGTGCAAACATTTCAGATTACAGAAACCTCTTGAAAGAAACGAACCGATGGTGTTTGTCATATGACAACAGAAAGTATGTGCACGCACAATAAACATGGGCTGACGTCTTCCCTTTTATGATACTCGTTCATTTATAAAAGGTAATAATTATATTAAAATTTAACGTGTTTTATTTGACTGCGTACTGCACAGCTTTCCCAGTAACGCGCTGCAGTACTGTAAACTGATTCTGATGTCAATGTTACGACTGTATACGAAGAACGGATTCATTTTTTTATTTCATGAAGCTTTTGATGTTTTCAGCAGTATAGAATAACATGCATGTATCAAACACCTCATTGCTTTTGTGGCAGTAATAAAAATAAACGGAAATGCAATATACCAAAAAGTATTGTAATATATCGCAATGTGGGTCACAGATTCGTTATTTGCGATGTCAGAGGTACGTGTGTTTATTTAAAGTCACATGTTTAAACGCCAATTGAAAATTGAGCTGGAACACGATCTGTCTCTCTTCACAAGCACTGGTTTGCATTCCAGGGGTTGAAGAAAGGAAGAGTATGTAGAGCATTCTTTTTTTTTTTGGGG
>NW_019769352.1:0-781 GCF_002891405.2 Cryptotermes secundus | reverse complement strand
AATCACATGGTTCACTATATAGTTAATGAAGAAGAACGTGTTTTTGTGCTAAGTGTGCCTGTCTTATACACAAGTGCTCAGGTTTCCAGCTCTTGCAAGCAGGCTTGATCACAGATCTTATTCTTCTTTGTATTCACTTCCTGCCTGTCACAAAAACACTGGATTGAGTTGAGATGTACAGCAAGTGGGGTGTCATTAGTTGGTCACTTGAGGGAGAATGTCCTGAAGGCATGCATTCAGCTGCCAATTGACTGGTAAATTATAAGGGAGAAAGCTGCCAGAGTAGTCCTGAAGTTAGATCTTGATAATTTCAAGGCATACAGTGGGCAGCTGGCTGGAGATTCAAGAAGAGCCTCGAATTAACATACAAAAATATGTGCCGTTAGAGCAGCAGCATCACCAAAAACGGTGCATTACTGAAACAGTCATTTTATTGCCCTGGTATTTGGAACATTGCAGTCCAAAAGGCATATTTAATGTTGACAAGGCTGGAATCTTCTGGGCAACCACTTTCAGCTAGAAGAGAAGCTTGCCATGGGGAGAGGATAACAGATCTTCTACATTCAAACTCACATCTGTGTGAGAAGTTTCCACCACTAGTGGTGGGGAAGCTTGTGAGAAACCAAGATGCTTCAAGAGTGTGAGGACCCTGCCCTGTAAGTACACCAATGACAAATGTATGGATGACATAAAAAAATGTGAAGTTTTCCCTGTGCTTAACGAATTAAGCACTATGCCATGCAGGTGTATGGGGGAGTGGATGTATAGATCCACATTTTCT
>NW_019769351.1:0-781 GCF_002891405.2 Cryptotermes secundus | reverse complement strand
TCTACGACACGGGACCCACGGCTTAAATTCCCTCCCGGAGGACTTTTTCCCTTAATGTTTTGGCCCTTAAAAATTCCACGACCTCCGACGGGTTTGAACCCGCGTGGGAACGTTACCCCTAGACTACCATCAGATGCCAAATCTGACATTGAGCTGTCAAATGAAGAAGTCATCTGACTGACTCATTCATTCACCGAAATTCCTCACCAGAACCGAATAACCGACGCTTGATATCTGGTAGGACAGTTTGTTTTTTCTCCTCGCCATGTATCAAGCCGTGCTGAAATCCATTCAGCTGACAATTTCGTATATCTTTCTCTGATGTAAAGACGGCCAGTTACAAGGTAACCACTCAACTCCATCTATTGGCTTCCGTCTCTACACGCCTTCATGGCACAGTGCTTAGGTCCAGAGGAAACTTGATTTTCACACCTGATTATTCTGACCGCCTCTGTGATCTAGTGCTCAGAGGTCCTGGCTTCAACTGCAGAGGACACGGGTTCGATTCCGTCCTCAGGTGAGGGGAAAGACACCTACTCTGTTGGGAAACAGATCCAGTTTCCGAAACGCCGTGTTTTCTAGTTTCTATAATACCGGACGGTGGACAAGTCCGAAAATCCACTAATTCTGAATACTATACATCAGGATCAGAACCCTTTATAATCTTGTCCAGGTAAGTACCTATCCAATTTCGAAGGAAGAACCACTACAATCGCATTACTGTGGTCAAGTGGTTAGAGTTCCTGGCTACAGATCCAGATGTTCCAGGTTCGATTCCCGG
>NW_019769350.1:0-781 GCF_002891405.2 Cryptotermes secundus | reverse complement strand
TATAGTCTAGCTGCTAACAGATTTCTGAAGCATTTGACCCACAGATGGAAGAAATACAGAGCCAAGAATAAGATGTGACTTTGAGCTCTGAATATGGATTATGAAATTGACTCTAGTTCGTCTGCTGGACACATATAACTAGAAGAAATTTTATGTAAAAGGAAGTTAATTTGTTGCTCACTTCCCTTGCGTCTGGTTCTGTTAATTTTGTTTTTCATAGGATACGAAACGAAAATAATGATAAACTTTGAAAAACACTTTAATTTTACGGTACGTAATTATGTTGGCAAAAATTAATTACACCTGTTTTATTTAATTACATTTCAGTTTTGTTCTGCACTCTATCCCCTAAAGCGGTCTCGTATGAAGTATGTAAATTATATTCTGCTTCCATCCTAAATTAATTAGATTTTTTTTCCATTTTTAAACTGTGCATTTAGTAAATTTTTCTATAACTCTAATAAACTATATTATGTAATACCGAAATATATTTTCTAAACATAACATTTAAATAATCTTTCAGTATCTCCAATGTGACGAACAATTTTTAAATTATCACTTGCATTTCTGGTATACCTGGAATCGTCTGCTTTATGTTATGCGGAGTTGTGTGGAAGCAATTACAGAACCCTTCGAAAGCAACGAAAAATATACCAAGACTGTAAAATTATGCAGCATACTCTTAACAAGCTGAGGGCACGCGGTAGCATAGTTGGATGAGGCACTATGCTACAAGCCGGAGGTAGCGGGTTCAAGTTCCGATGAGGTCATTGCATTTTTT
>NW_019769349.1:0-781 GCF_002891405.2 Cryptotermes secundus | reverse complement strand
TTGGTGCTGTTTTCTCGGGTGTAACTCGGCTGGCACGTGAAACTGTACTTACTACACAGCTTAAGAATAAGTAGATCTTTACCTCCACTCCCCACACGTCTTCATAGGATTGTGCTTAAGCATAAGGATGTGGCAGGAGATGTAACGCCCAGGGAGAAAAAAGAAGTGGGCTTACGCACAACTTAGTAGGGAAATCTCAGAAGAAGAAACCACTTTGGAGATCCAGACGTAAGAATAGTATTAAAACAGGTTTTAGGGGCATGTGGTAAAGATGTGGAATTGTTTTAACTGTGTTAGGTTTGAAATTCTCACAGCGGTGGTTATTAAGAGTTCTGTCTTGTGGGATTGTACATAGTTCTGTGAAATGTAGTTGACGTTAAGGTGGAACGTGTCCGCTGAAACTCAACAGGCCTTTGGGAGGCACAATGGTCATCCGAAACGTCAGTTGATATTCAACGGATTGCATGAAATAAGATCGGCAACTGGCTGATTTTGTAAAATGTAACGAACCTGCAGGTTTAATAAAGAGAAGGGATTTCTTGGTGAATACTCTTTTCTAGAATATAACGCGGTGTAGTGCGTTGAAATTCAGCCGACGTTTCTGAGGAACATATCATCTCCAACTTCAGGGTAGGAAAATATGCCGAGTAAGATACCAACGTGAAAACAAATGACAAGCAGCTCTGGTCGACTTATTTTTCGACCCTGAAAAGTAGACAATATCTTCTTCCGAAACATCTGTTGACATTCAACGGAATACACGTTGTTATATCCTAGAATA
>NW_019769348.1:0-781 GCF_002891405.2 Cryptotermes secundus | reverse complement strand
TAATGAATGCAGATTATGAAAGTCTACCTAGAGAAATCAGTTAAAAACAATAAACTTAAAGCATCACTTTTTTTGCCGCAGTGTTTAATATTTTAAGAAATGAATGCTGAACTTTACGTGGATAATTTCCACATTCCTCTCTCATTCCACAATAATAAGTAACAGATTTAAACGCGACTACTGGCATATAAAAAGCTACCCTTGTAACAGTGCCGTGGAGGCCCATATGTTTGTGAGACGTAGAGGCTCCGACATTTTCTAGGCAATTCGCTCACAGATGGCGGTAAAGATGTCAACCTTTCTCGCCGGCCGTACTATACCCCCCAGGAAGATTCCTGGTACTAATTTCTGTCAGAGGCTGAGTTGACCCCAGGGCCATAGTGCGGATGGAAAAATTAGGTGAATCGAAAAATCCAATGACCTCAATAGGAATCGAACCAGCGACCTTCCAGTTTATAGCAGAGTGCCTCAACTAACTACGCTACCACGTGCCCCACCCCCGGTCACTGCCATATAAGCAAGATAATGGCAAATATAAAGCAGTAAAATAAATTTTATAGGTAAAACAAAAAAAAGTTTCGATATTATTTGAAATAACGAAATTTGACTGATTTATTTCAGCCTATATGTAATCTGTCGTCACTTCGCTTACCCAGAAGGCAACCAGTATTTCCATTGACAATGAAAGTTGCTAGTTGAAGTACAGTTTCGAACTGACAGAAGACGCGATTAAGGTATGAACCGGCTATAAAATCGAGTTGTTCCTCAACTTCCCCGCGAC
>NW_019769347.1:0-780 GCF_002891405.2 Cryptotermes secundus | reverse complement strand
TGTGTGTGTGTGTGTGTAACAGTAAATTGTAGTCATGAGTTGTGTGCTAAAGAGTCCAATAAATCTGATTACCAATCCAAACCCTGTTTATAGTCACTTAATTACATGACAATATCAGTAACCAGTGAGCACAGGCTGGGCACATGTTATAGAAGAGAACATCTGGCCTACAGAATTACACTTCCTGCAGCTGCATATTACAATAGATCTCCCTTTTGAAAGACCACGACTACAAGGCAGTCATATGAATAAGAGTAGTAAAGTGGAATAAAAACTGAAATGACTTTATCAGCAGTCTAAAATGGGCCTCACTATTTTGGTTTTACAGAGTATTTGAAACAATTATTTGTTTCTTCACTGATTTCCCTTTCCTTATTGAAAATTCAGACACAAGTACAATTTAAAAAACTTCTTAATAACACAGACATAACCTTCAAGAACATGTATTAACATTCAGATATCTTTAAAAATATATTTTTACAATCAATCATACATTTTTTCAACACTTCCTGTCACACTGATTGTGTTATTTTCAGTTTAAGTTTATGAACTTCTATAGTGTACAATTAAAACTTCCATGCACAGAAAAAATGAAAAAGCTGTCACATAAATTTCTGATTTGATACTGTTTGCACCTTTATTTAAATAATACAGTCCATATGATATTGTTCAACAGATTTCTATTTCTTCAGTTTGTATGTCATAATTTAACAGACCTACTTCCAATACTTCACACGTCAAAATTTAAAGATGAGTAAGAGGGAAATTTTCTACATATTA
>NW_019769346.1:0-781 GCF_002891405.2 Cryptotermes secundus | reverse complement strand
AAAAATATATTAACAGTGACAAAATGCCTTTGCGCATGGAATTAGTCTCCGTGGCGTAGCACGAAAAACGTATTTATTTGCAAATGTTCCTTGAAGAGACAGAGACACCAGCATGAATTATGAGCCTGTTGGTGTCGAAACATTGAGACAACTGTAGCAAAATTGCAGGTACGGCACCTAACGAAAGAGATTCTTGTCTATTGAGAACATTCGGGATGAATTTTGTGATAACAACAGTTCCTGCTGATGCAGCAGCTTCTGGGGCATATACGTGAGATAAATATTCGGAAAGAGGTCTTGCAGAATTCTGCTACAGTGAGGTATACTGGCTGGCTTCACGATCAATCACTATAAGCTAATAAAGTCTCACACCACCTAAACAACATATATCAACTGTTTCGTGTGAGAAAGATATGATATTTGCTCTGATATCCATGAAATGACTACTTATCATGGGATCACGAAATACAACGTCGTCAGGACGGAAATCCGCCCATAATCCTGGTAATGAGTGAGACCAGTCCATTTTACATTACCAGCAACTATTTACTAGCCTACTGCCTTTAGTCCGAAAAGTCGAAGGAGGCTTGTAAGACCACCTTGCTCTCTCTGCGTCCCCACCACTCCGTTGCTAAGCGTCTACGTAAATATGTTCCCACGACAACGAATACACATGTAACAAGAGAACTGTTGAAAGCGATGTTTTCTGTGCGGTCCGTTTCGTATCAACTACTCGATATATAGTGAAAAGAAAGCAGTGTCTAATGTTAGGGTTCGCGTA
>NW_019769345.1:0-780 GCF_002891405.2 Cryptotermes secundus | reverse complement strand
ATATATAATATGGACGTCACGTCACACGGCCCACTTATACAGAAAGGATGTCTGTACATTGACTGGCATATTGCTGCAATATCCAGAATATTCAATCGCTATGCTCTATTTTCTATCACTTATTTCTATATGTGTATGAAGTATAGAATATTTGAAAATCGTTATGGAATGCAATATCAGAAGCACGAACAGTGTTCCAGCTTAATATAAAAATCGTTTATCCAAATGTTTATATTCTTAGCTTAATTTCAAGAACAAATATTTTTCTCCCACTTTGTTTCTTATTTTCTTACATTGTTATTCTTTTGTTTTCCGTTCCGTTCTTCAAAGATTTCCGCTCGAAAGGAAACACTTTTGCCGTATAATTTGCTATGGTACATTGTCACGCATAGTCTGAGTGGGCAGTCGGCTGGCTTCCTTATAGTGCTCCTGCGTTGAGCCGGACGCTCGGGAGTGAGGACTGTAACGAATTACAAGCACTGGCATGCATTGCTTATTATGAAGTTTTCTATCAACTCATGCAGTTCATTGCTTTTAGCACAGTGCTGGGCGGTTAGACCCTGGAACCGGAATGAATTCCATGTCAATATATGTTTAATTTATAATGAACGAGGTGATACTGGGTCCATATTTATTCCAGAACACTGTACCATTAATGATTACACAAATGGAGTAGTGGTAACGCTTTAAATTTGTATTATGGATGTGCATGGTTCGAATCTCGGCAGTTTGCCGACTATCCTGAATGTTAATGTCATGTTTCTCTTCAGTCTCTCCAAG
>NW_019769344.1:0-780 GCF_002891405.2 Cryptotermes secundus | reverse complement strand
GTCTGTGTAAAGCAAGGTGTTCTATTTTTCTCCGTCATTCCTACGTGGTTCCCAGCACGTATTTCTGTGTGGAATTTCTGTACTTCACCGGCGAACTAAATAACTATTCAACCAATCATACAAACAACCAGCCATCTAAATAATTATTTAAAGTGAGAAATAAAGAAACCACTAGAAAGATCTAGACGTACGTTGGAAGATAATATTAAAATGAATCTTAGAGCATTACATTGAGGTGATGTGGACTGGATTAATCTTACTTGGTCCAGAGACCATTGGCGGGCTTTTGTGAACAAGGTATTGGACCTTTAGGTTCCATAAAATGTTGGGAAATTCTTGAGTAACTGGGCGACTGACGGCTTCTCAAGAAAGTCTCAACTCCATTAAGTTAATTTATATTTTCACAACTGTGGTCCATTTGTTTTTCCTAATTAGCACTTAAGTAAGTCGACAATTCGTAAGCAATACTGCTGGGTAACCACAGTAGCATTCACGTGTACGAACAATAAAGGCTACTGTGCGAAGAAATAGTCCGCCACTGCTCTGGAGGTAAGCACCTCCCGCGAGACAACTGGCTGTCCTTCCTTCCGTTGTGCGTCCGTAGTGTTGGCCAGTCGACGTCGTCCCTTGGGTGTCCACTGTCAGTTCCGCCGTCACGTGAGTGAACCAGCACTAACCAGGAGAACCTGTCGATATGCTACACGAACACAGCCTGTCTCAGGGCGACTGCAAAAGGTCTGGACCGCGTGCCTGTACACTCCAGCTGTGTAACATACCACC
>NW_019769343.1:0-780 GCF_002891405.2 Cryptotermes secundus | reverse complement strand
GCTAACATTGATGAAGGAAACTCTTACCTAATGGAGTCTCTATATTTAAATAGTTCTACTTTTCGCGTTGCAAATGCAAGTATATATGAATATAAAAAATGGGTGACATATTGGAGTTCGGAGCTTTTATTTCCTGAACCGTTTATTGTAGAAACGAATTTTTCCGTTCAAATGTATTCACTTTAGTGAGTAAATTACAAAATAAATAGTAGTTCCCTTCAAACTTTGGAGGTAAAATCCTAGAACAATAACATTTACAACACAAAGGATAATTTATTTCCTGAATGAATAAGAGGTAGACTGAATCGAATAGGAATATGGTATGCATAATCGCCGTAATGGTTCTTCAGCCTATTCGACGAGGTAGTGTTGCGGGACACCTACCCATACAGGCGAGTCACTACGTTAACGCGTCACAGTATAAACGTAAGCTCTCTCCTTGTTTCAGGCTGAATTGTATGAAAGGTTTTTAAGATTTTGCATATCAATACAAAAGGGAATAACTCATATTAAGGTCATACTTTAACATTATTAGAATGTCAAAGAATTTGTAGGACTTCAATCCTTATTATGGATAATTTCCATACATTGAATAGCGATTTTTAGAATTTATTTGAATAAAACGTATATTTTATTCCAATGCCGTTTTCATAGCGATGGTTAAGAAGAGTTCTGTCGTCTGGGATATAACGCTGAGTAGTCCGTCGGAAGTCAACCGAAGTTTCGGAGGAACACGTCTCCATCTTCAGGGTCAAAGAATAAGTGAAACAAGAAACCAAG
>NW_019769342.1:0-780 GCF_002891405.2 Cryptotermes secundus | reverse complement strand
GACAGATTTATCGTTGTTTTACTTAGTTCTTCCAAACATTTGTTGGAAAAATACTTCGATTAGGTTACGATTACTTCTTTCCAAGTTCACTAATTACCAATTATCCTATCATTCGACGTTCTACAATCTGAGATACTGGGATCATCGTAACATAACCGCATAATAAATATAATTCTCGTTGCTTTTATAACAAGGTTCACAAGTAATTTAATATTTGAGTCTTGTGTAGAAGGACTTTAAGGTTAACAAGGATGATGAAATTACAGGAGAAATTTCCAGGTCTCGCAAGTTTGAAGTTTCATTCATTCCATGTCCTTCTGCAAGTCAAGCAGCTACCACAAACTTCTGGGATTAATGAAAACTTCAGAAAGGGCCGACACTCCTCTAAGCCTTGGCTGTTGTATCCAGCCATTAGAGAGAAACATCTCATCCAGATGCCGTGCTTAACGCTGCAGGAAATGATTATGCACTACTACCCAGCTCATTACCCCAGTTGCATACACATAATGCTGCGTTGTATGCCACAGTCTTTGTGCATAGAATTTCGTGTAGATATTAACAAAAGCCTCAGATAGCGCCTTAGTCATGAGGCTTTAAGCCAGCACACGGTTAACATGACGCAAATTTCCGAGGGTGATAATGCCGTGTTCTAAGACTTGACATGAGAATGCTTACAGAGTCCGGATAGAGGCGATCTCCGCCGGGTAAGCAACTGGTCAAAGACGTGAAGCTGTGAAGACACAAAGCCTCGGACCTGGACAGTAAGTCAAGGAGGATGAG
>NW_019769341.1:0-780 GCF_002891405.2 Cryptotermes secundus | reverse complement strand
CCCCACTAGCAATAAAAAAATAGATTGACCGATACTATGATTTCCCAGAATACTCGTACGGACCTTTTCTCCTGGGACATTCTGTATAAATATACATCTAATTAAAATATAATTGAGCGTGCTACAAGCGTCTCATATTCTCGACCACAGTACGGAATTTATACGAAAACAAGCGCATCAATTATTTCGGCAAAATATGGCAATTAACAAGACACCGATAAATTCTCGTTTATTCATAGTTCGCAGTATTTCAGACGTGATACGTTCCTTGTTTAAAAAATGGAAAGACGCGTTTAAAATACTCGCACTTATAAGCAGTTTTGCTTGAAATAATCAATTTCAACTTATTTGTATGAGAGCATAATGCGTTTTCTTCCAAGAACTGTATACAGGAAGCATCTGGACGACGCCAAACTGTTACGCCATGCGTGTATTTCCCAACTTGCTTTAAACTGATTTTAGTATGTTGACAGTGCTTATCCAAATATGTTTTCTTACGTCAATTGTAGTGTGCCCTGATAAGGGGAAGCAAAAATGGTTTACATACGTTAGTAGAAATAACATGACAGGTTACATTAAAAGTATATATTGTCGTGTGTTTGCTAGGCAACGCGACAAGAAACTGTGTGAGTATTTATTGGACAGTTACTTTTACACTCGCAAGTACAATTTCACTTTTGGCGCCCTTCAGACGTTTCCTCTTCAGTGTTACTATACTTCTACTCCGCTATCTCGGTAAAGTGTCTTCTGCTCTAGTCGGATGAGAACTCTTCTGTTCTC
>NW_019769340.1:0-780 GCF_002891405.2 Cryptotermes secundus | reverse complement strand
GAAACAAAAATAAACTGGAAGAAAATAAAGGAATAAAGACCCCAAACATTTTCCATGCTTGCATCTGAGAGGCAATATGAGATCAAAGAGAGTGGAGAATGCCGTCCTATTTTAATAAAAATAACCATAACCGATATTTGTTGCACGGAGGTTCTACATGCTGCATATCGGTCTTAATGTATCATCGGTCTGTATCCACATGAAATGAAAGTCTATATATATCCTCTGGTGCTAGTACTGTTATATGGTTTCGGAATTCCATACAATGTACTAGGCTATGTATTTCTTTCATAAAATATTTTATTGAAATTTGATAACCAAACTCATATTATTGAAGGGTACAAGAGAGTTTATGTCAGGCTCTTCCATGTGAGATTACCCAGCGCTCTCGAATTATATTCAGAGGATAATCCGTTCGATTGTCGACTGGAATTGCAGCCATTCCGGTCTGATATTCTCCTTAATAGTGCTCCTTCCCTCTACACGATTGCCGAAGTAACAAACTGAAACAGGTCACGAACCACGTCTTAAGACCGTGACTACTCACAATTCGACGCTTTAAGGTTTCTGTAGTTGACACAATGCCATTAATTAAACCAGTGCCCTATCAACTAATCAGTATACGACTTCAGTGTCGCTCTGAATCGTACGCATAGAAAGCCCGAATTTACGTATTCATTATATATGGCTATTATATATTATTGTCACGTGTAAGTGCATTTGTGCGTGGCTCATAAGAGGAGTTTTGGATTAGATGATTTGATTTATTGACACCTTATA
>NW_019769339.1:0-778 GCF_002891405.2 Cryptotermes secundus | reverse complement strand
CTCTGTATCTGTAACCAGGAACTCTGACCACTAGACCACAGAGGCTGTTATCCAAATAAGTGAAAACCGGATTAAATCTGGCAGAATCTCCTAAGGAAGTTTACGGCTCAAAAATGACTGTTTTGCCAATGATTTTGCTGACGATGATATGCGTTGTTATTTAAAGGGGGACAAACAATTTACGTATTTCTGAGAACAGGAATTTGAACATGTGGTTAGAAATACAACCTCAAATCACCATGGAGGTTCATATCTAAAGGAACAGGCGGATCCGTGCGGTGATCTGTGATCTTTGAAAACTGTTACCAGAAGTAACAATGATCGCTATTCGTGTTCTGACGAAAATGTGTAAGTCAAATTCGTGGTTCCCATACATATAATCACACCTGCCGGCTTCACATAAAGCAGGCCATCATGTCCGCCTTTGTGCGGTAATTAGCAGAAATAAAATCTTACGCAACAGAGTGGATCAATTAAGGACTCAACAAAAGTTGAATATGCAACTGCTCGTTGCGCCGTAGAATTAAAGCTCAGCAAATCTCGCACGGCCTTGCAAACTGCTTTGGGCCAGGTTCTCTCAGCCTTCTCGTTTATCGCCATTCATTATACACGTATTAGTTCATATTACATTCGTAATTCGAGTACTAATTTCGTCGGTCGGACTCACCTCAGGACTCCTATATTAAATTAATTTCATACGTAGCAGTTAATATCCTTAGGGTACTGTAAGGTGAAATATACTGTAGCTACTAAGATAGTCATTTTGAGCTTTTTTTTT
>NW_019769338.1:0-780 GCF_002891405.2 Cryptotermes secundus | reverse complement strand
AAGTGGTGTTGCTTCAGAGCATGTTTGCTATGTAGTGTCAGTCACTGAGATTATGATCATGTGGTAATGACTTCTGGCAGAAAAATAACTTCAATACTGATAGCTCTTTTGACCACAATAACACTAATTAAGGTGTAAGTTCTGGAAGACTGAGAATTTCTTACACTAACTGTGGACTATTAACTGAATATAAATTAACTAAATATAGATTTTTCACTTCAAGCAGGGACATTACATTGGGATTTCACTGAAATGTCAATCTTTCAATGCATTTGATTAATTTAGTTCCCTTACAGCAACAAATTTTGAATAAAATAAATACATCTTGCAATCCTTCAATCATGACATGTCATTCGTGTCAATAAATATTACCTACAAGATCAGCTAGCTCTTCATACAAGCTTAAAATATGGTTTTTACTATGGAACCTCTGCAGGCTCTTGCTCTTTACACACTTTCATGTCCATATTTGCTATCTTAGAGAGAGCGAGGGAGATGCAAGGTGAAGCTGTTGCTGTGCTTAACTAATTAATCAATATGCCATGAAGACATGTGAGGGAGTGAATGCATAGATCCACATATTCTTGACCTCAGCACTAGTCAGAAGTGAGTGATTGGTGGGGTGACATAGCAAAGAAAATATCTGCCTTATTCCACATTTTTCCTTATTTTATGGAATCATTGTATGATGATATATATTTATGTTAATCATTTCTAAATGGAACAACACAAATTCCGTCGTGAATGCAACAATTTATTTCGTTGTAGTTCTTTGTCTTT
>NW_019769337.1:0-780 GCF_002891405.2 Cryptotermes secundus | reverse complement strand
TCAAGATAAACCGTGTCCTAGTCGAGATTCGAGCCGGTCACCACAACAACAGTCAGAAGCTTTAATGCTCGCGCCAAGTTACTCCATCGCTCAGGCGTCTGGGGCGATTAGTTCCAGCAAGTTGCATTCAAAAGTGTAATAACTATCATACAGGAAGCTCCCTAAATATCAAACGAAATATAATGTTATGCAGGGTCTAATAAATGTCAGTGCAAGATATTACCCTCACTCCCAGTTTCCGTTATATGTACATCCCGTCTTCATTTCTGGTGGGAGTAATAGTCAAAGCGCATTTGTAAGAGCGAAAGAAATCTGAATAATGCATGGCCGACGGCATGAATAGTTATAGCAGCTTGTCATAATGTTAAGTTATGGCACAGTGCTCATAAATTTCTTCAGTAATATATCTTTCGCATTTCCGATCAGATGAATCTAAACGCAGACCTGCTTTCACAGAGAAAAATACTGGGAAATTCCGAAACTGAAAGCCCATACAATTTCATCAGTGAATATTTCAATGGCGAAACCGTCAAATTAAGTCACTGGACAGATATGCCGAAATACATGACATGAATACAAAATAACGACTAAAGTCACACTATCATCACAATCATCAATAACGAGGACTAGGCCAGGTTTTGGCCCTTCCTGACTCCATTAACTTTGCTCGTGCCCTTCTTCCGCGGTATCCCTCAGCTTGTAGCTCCACGCAGTTTTACCTCCCCAGTTGTCAGGCATTCTAAACACTTCACCGCTCCCCTTCTTCTTCTTCTTCTTCTT
>NW_019769336.1:0-779 GCF_002891405.2 Cryptotermes secundus | reverse complement strand
GGGTCTATCCCTTCTCACTTGTCACAGTCAGTTACTTTGCATATTTCGTCCTTCCTCCTCTAAACTACATGTCACGACTTCTACAACTATACATATATACTGCTTATGGCTTCATTGGCAATGTACGAGTATATAAGAGATTATGGAAGCAAGAGGGAGGTTGCTCGAAAAGGTATTGCAGGTTGATTAATGAATTATAAATTATAAAAGATTTAGAAAGAAGTGTTCGTAGCCTAACCGTAGTACTAGCACGAAAATTGTCTAGAGCCACAGGAAGACTACGAAATTCTGTCTCAGAATATCCAGTGTCTCGTCCGAGATTCGAACCATACTCATTTCGAATAGGAGTCGAGAACCTTACAACTGCATCAGCCTATCGAATAGAATGGATTCATTTTAAATTATTTTAATACGTGTACCTCCCCATCCGTCTCATAAATTTAATTTCAGCAGCTGCAATTCTGTGTCTGTCAGAAATGAACTTCAACGTAATTACAACAATGGGAGCAAATGACAAACCCTGATCTTACGCCAACACAAGTTCACAGGCCAGAGACACACATACACACATACAGAGATAGTCACAAAAACTAACAAGTTGAAGTTCATGTTTGTGTGTTCTTTACTTTTATCTGTTTGTCTTCTTTTCAGATTACATGACGCCAGAATGTGATCCAGCGTCCAACCGCCTCAAGAGTTCCGTAACGTATGTACATTGTTTCAGTTATATTTGTTTTATTTATTTAATTAATAGCATGTTTACAGTCTACTCTCGATAA
>NW_019769335.1:0-779 GCF_002891405.2 Cryptotermes secundus | reverse complement strand
GAGTGATCATGCCCCAGAAGAGGATAAAACTGATGATAGGAAGGTCAGGTTCTATAGGGAACTAGAAAGTGCAATCGATAAATTCCCAAAGTATTATATGACAATTTTTAGGAGATTTCAATGCCAAAGTAGACAGAGAAGACATTCTCAAATCAACAACTTGGAATGAGAGGTTATATGAAATTAGGATTAATAATGAATTTGGGGTTGTTAACTTTACCACATCCAAAAATCTCATTGTCAAAATTACGATGTTTCCATATCGTAACATTCATAAATTTACTCGGACATTTCCTGATGGGAGTCGTCACTATCAAATTGACCATATTTTGATAGATGATCAAAAAGGCGAACTTCTTGAAGATTCCCAATAATTCTCTTGGCCATCGAATATACAAAGAATTAGTGATATTTGTTGTAAGCAAATTCCGACAAAACTAATTCAAGCAGGAAATGAAACTTTCAGTTCTGAGACCCATAAACTAAGTAATCTTATTTGGAATAAGGAATACTTATCTGGTCAGTGGAAAGAATCAATTATTGTGCCAATTTACAAGATGGAGATAAAACTGACAGTAGTAAATATCGTGGGATATCACTGTTATCAATTTCATGCAAAATTTTATCCAATATCCGTCTTTCAATATTGAGTCCATATATAGTTGCACTTGTTGGGGATCATCCGTTTGGGGTTTGCCATAACACATCAACTACTGTTAACATATTGTGACATGTTGAGCTATGGATCACCCCTACCTCCCTAGCGGTACGTGGCGGTA
>NW_019769334.1:0-779 GCF_002891405.2 Cryptotermes secundus | reverse complement strand
CTTGTAGCATAGTGCCTTAATTACGCTTCCACTATGCTACATAGCGTTGAGTGGTAGGACGGTTAGCGAATAGCAAATTGGAAATAGTTTGGAAGGACTGATGAAAACCACGAAATTGCTCAGTCAGGATATCCGGTGTCCTAGCCGAGATTCTAAGCGAGTACCTTCTGAATACAGGTCTAGACCGTTACCACTATACTAAACTGCTCTGATGAAAGGTTAGAAAATTGAGTCAGCCCTGGTACTGTATGTACATGCATGGGAAACAAATTTCAAATAGCCTTGCTGAGACTCGAACCTCATTATTCCAGATGGTTTCTCTAGCCTAACGAGGCAAACAGGCAAACAATACAGAGGCTACTGTGTTAATCCTCTTTGCGCGTTAGCGCCAGCGACAGGGAAACAAACCCGCCTGAGGAAACACTCCTGGTCAACACAGACTCAATCCACGTACTACAGCTCCTTTGTATTTGCCTACAGCTCAGCTGTTTGCTTATTTTTAGATTAGTAACAAGTGGCAAGACGGGTAGAGGGACAGCGAGAGTACAGACCTGTCTAGTAGCTACACGGTAAGTGGTTCTCCTGCTGTCCCACTGGCGAACAATGGAATTCATTGCTGCACCTATAGACACAAACTTTAAACTCAATGGTATATTTTCCTCCCTGTATTGTTGGACCTGCTTTTAAGGTGGTGTATTAAATCTAAAGCTAATATGTGCCAGTAACAAAAGACAAAGTTGAACCTGTGCTTAACTAATTAAGCACTAAGCCATGATGGA
>NW_019769333.1:0-779 GCF_002891405.2 Cryptotermes secundus | reverse complement strand
GCTACCGTGACCGGCAGACTAACTAATAGGGACCTCCACATTTCAATTACCCCGGAGCCCCCATAAATCTAAATCCAACCTTGCATATTGTAAATCTGTTGTAGTCAATATTATTTTTATCCATTTCTCGACAGGGAGTTGACGTTGACGTCGACGACAAGAATCTAGCGAGTGTTCAACGTCTTTTCACAGTCCTTTACATCTTGGACGTTGTGAAGTGGCTCCTTGTGGCAGCTGGTGTGTTACTGATGTGTGTTTCTGCGTATATGTGTGCCTTCAAACGAAAGAACGGCAACAGAATAAAGCAACGTGAGGCCAACGACAGGGCTGTGGTCACTTACGACAACAAAGCGTACCTGCATAAATCCGACGATATGAAGGATAAGCTATCGATATCAGACATAAGTGATATCATACATAATGAGCAGATCGGTATTAAGAACAGGAGAGTTAACAGATTCCCAGGTAAATCACAGTCGAGGTTTGAACAAGATGAAGCAAATAGAAACGTTACGCTAGGCGTATCTGGTGACAGAAATAAGACTGTCACTCTCAGTAACGTGTTCATGTGACGTAACTTTACACAGTTCAGAAATCTTTTGGTGTTCTCACTCACACTGATTTATGTGTCACGTTGGCAATGTTGATCAATTTTCGCCCACAAGACTTCAAGACACGTCGATTATGTGTTGTTAATGTCAGGGATAGAGCTGACTTCTCAGAACGAGGTAGATTCCGCAAAAGAGAATTGGACAGACCCACCTTTTCAGAATTAAGCA
>NW_019769332.1:0-778 GCF_002891405.2 Cryptotermes secundus | reverse complement strand
AAAAAATCCAATGACCTCATCGGGACTTGAACCCACGACCTTGCGGAGACTATTTATATATAATTACGAGTATGTCATATTCAATATGGTCCTTTTTCTTTCAGGCATTCAGACTCATATGCATATGCGGTGGAACGGAACAAGAATAAGTCCAATTCCAGTCCAAGGAATAATTCGTCAAGTTCACCAATAGGCTTCCATATTGTCGCGTATTTAGGATGGTACGCGTGACTAGAATGACGGGTTCTAGTTCGGATGATTTGATTTATTGGCACTTTTGTTACAGTCTTTCTTAATCACACTTAAATCCCTGCAATACAGCGCTTTCGACAATTTACACACCTTCCATTTCACAGTTGCACAAGCACCAGTATTCTCAGTCTTCACTAGTCGTCTCCTGACAACGGATCTCAATATACGTAGAAACTAGCACAGTCTCACACACTCCAAGTATTACACATAAATTAAATCTTCTCATCGCAAACGCTGAACTTTCCATGGCTATCTTCTTACCGAGAACTCACTTGAATGGAACCGCACTTAAAATTCCCTCATTTTCACTTAAAACTGAAATCTGTTCAAGTCAAAGTCAAAGTCACGCTGTGACTCAGTCAGTAAGTCTTGGTTCCGAGCCTCATCTGGAGCTCATGGCCAGATATTTATTACTGTTTGCCAGTTACGGTCTTGTTTCTGTGGGGTGCCCTGTCTGACGAGAGGACGGGTCTGTCTTCTATATATGTTGCTGGCTCTTGCCAGCGCAGTCTTTCTCGGGTCCGAG
>NW_019769331.1:0-777 GCF_002891405.2 Cryptotermes secundus | reverse complement strand
CAGTAAGAACAGTTATAGGCCTAACAAACCTGTCGAAAGTACCAGACCAGTTTAAATTACTTCTTACTTTAAAATTTCAAAACTGAGTCCTACATTGGACCGGAACACAACTTCCTCGAACGATGCAGTGAACCGTAAAGAAGACCTGAAAGAGTCACTGCTACATTTTATTTCTCGCGAATAAAACGAATTTGTCATCAAGGCCTTATTCATTCAGGCGGAAGATAGCAGAGCGGATTAACACAGATGACAGACGCGAAACGAGAACTTCAATGCTCCAATTTGACGACGCGAAGTGTGGACACAATATTTACATTCGGGTTCGAAGGAACACAGAGACAGTCGCTATTTACAATGCTTTGAAGTGTCCAGTACCATTTTCTATCCCTGGACAAGAGGATGGACACAGGCTGTGTGTCTATGTGCTTAATTCCATGACAGTCCCCATGGAACTCTAGGGTCTGCCATTAAACACACGCATAGAAACAATTGTCTCGACTCCAGACCTAAATTAATTAACAGTATACCATTCGTCACAAAACTAACACCCACGACTACGCAATTATTCTGATAGTTGTAAATGAAGTGTTTCCCTCTCGTGACGATAATGCGAAATACACTACATGAGCATGTTAGGTGTGAGGTTATGGCACAGAGCGTGAGTATAGTAAAAGGTAAATGTGTCCCTGTGCTTAACTGATTAAACACTACGCAATGAAGGCGTATGGTGGAGATGTATAGATCCACATTTTCTTGACCTCGGCACTAGCTGAAGGT
>NW_019769330.1:0-779 GCF_002891405.2 Cryptotermes secundus | reverse complement strand
ATATTGTATTGTCTGTCAGAACCTGCTCACGCCTGTTCCTCGCTTGCGGAATTTTCTTCCTTTTTCTTCTACCCTGAAGATGAAGGCAATATATTCCTCCGAAACGTAGGTTAATACAATATCTACACAGCCCCACATCCCAGAAGACATCTTTCTTTGTCGCCACCGCGAGAAAAACCTCATACCTCATCAAAATAGAGTTGAAGAGCACAGGGTATAAATCTTGATATCATTATGTATCATTTCATACCCATGCACATTATATTATATTTATGTAATGTAACGTAATATATGTCGCTATTATAGTGTATTATAAGTGGTACGTGTCTGCCGCTATTTCGCAAGAGGGACAAGCGTAAGTTACTACTGACATGCTCTGTACCTTATGGAGGATTAGTTTAATATTGGTGCGTAAACGCTAACTAACCAAGCTTTACTCGTAAACTTTGTCTCTCTTATAACCCCTTGGCACAGGCCGCTTAGAAAACCACGCTCTTCGGTGTCGTAGTTCAATTGTTGCATGTGAGGTGTCCGTCGCCTAGCAGCGGGTGCTGTTTACCGAGTCAATAATTAGCAACGGGTCTCCTGCTAAAGTATAATAGTAAAAAAGTAAGTAAACTAAAGCTATCCCTGTAGTATATAAAGAAGAAAATATGGATATATGTACTTTTGATACTGTGCTCTATGAAGAAATATAAAGCCAATTAAATACAAGCATTACAGAGAAACTACAGTAAAGTCAGGGTTGTTCCGTAAAAGAACCGGAACATTTTTTTTTT
>NW_019769329.1:0-778 GCF_002891405.2 Cryptotermes secundus | reverse complement strand
TTACGAATATTTTCATTGGAGAAACCTGGACAAACGCGAAACTGAGCAAAGCTGACCTGAAGAATGTACTGTAAAATCAATAGATTACAAAGCGTGGGAGCTAGCCCACACATGACACAGTTCTCTGAATGTTTTGTTATCTTTTGTACAGTAAGAATTTTAGGAAACATAAGTGTTTAATAGCATCGTCAGTCAAAGTGAAACGAAAGAAACAAAATAAGAGGCGTTAGGCAAGAGACCGTAAATGTTTGAATTCCAGGAAAAGCGCCCGTGCCATATGGTGCCTTGCGGACGCTTTTCAGCAAGGAACCTGTCACGTGCTCTATTCAAATTAGAGGCAGCTGATACCGTTGCCAGAATTATCATTCAGTTTTGACATGTCGCATTGTTCTGTCACATTTGCTTGCCACGACTACGCCTATATTTTGTAAAGGGGAGCCAATCGAATTTGAGGGTGAACAGCTACAGAACTTGTAATTACCGCAGCCTTCCTTAACCTCACTGCAGTTATGTTTTGATTCGAACCTCGACATCGTATGTCATGAAGTTTTCGTAACTTTGTTGTCTCTCAGAGTGAATTCCAGGATAATAGATAACAGGTCTTGTATCTTTCGTAGAGTTCAGTATTTTTAAACAATTCCTAATGCTCAGCTTGCCCGTCACAGTAGCCGAGCTGTCTAGGGCATGAACCTTCTTAGCTCGCTTGGACGCTGGGATCATGTGTTCAGATCCCACTCAAGGCATGTATATGTTTGGTGTGTGTAAATATTTCTATAAC
>NW_019769328.1:0-778 GCF_002891405.2 Cryptotermes secundus | reverse complement strand
CGTATTTCCACCGTATTGTAAATATATTTGTGAATTCGAAGCGCATGCAGATATGTGTACGGAATACTCACATATTTTAATTTTATTATTGTAAATTGTATTATAACTCAGCTTTTTAAGAACCAAAAACCACTAGACTTCGGTGAATGTTTGGTTCTGTCTGGGTCCACTTGGCTTATGTCAGAGTTGCAATTTAGCCAAAGTTGTATGGGGATATTATTTAAGATTGTTACTTAAGCCTTCCAGAAAAAACAACACCCCAAGCATGTTGGACGTACTTGGAGACAGATTACATGACAAGGGATATGAATGACGTTAAGAAAGACCGTCCACCTCCAGCATTGATGTCACTTGTTGCAATGATTACATTAACTCGTCTTGCAGGTTTCCAATGAATTGCAACAGAAGAGCCTGAATCTATTTATGACATCATCGCTTCCATGTAAGTTGTCTACTTACACATGAGATAAAATATAGAATGAATGATTAACGTGACGTCCGTGAGACTTGAAAATATCGAGTGGGCGACTTCCTGGTCTGATCGATGTCACTATTTTAAACATGTTATATAACGTTGATTAGTAGAATTTCTTTGAACGATGAATTGCAAAGGAGTGAAAGGAAGCTACTGTGGTCCATATGAAAATAATATGCCGTCATTTATTTGGAGGGACTGAAGAAAATCACTAGAAACCTTAGGATAGGTAATTTCCAAACCGAAATTTGAACCTGAAACCCTCAGAATACGGAATGGGAATGTTATAAATTAAAAAAAAAA
>NW_019769327.1:0-778 GCF_002891405.2 Cryptotermes secundus | reverse complement strand
TTGACCTCGGCACTAGGTGGAGGTGAGTGGTCAGTTTCACGCCCCATCCATTTTACCCACGGGGAAAGCCCCTTGGTACCCATTAGATAGGAGGTTGGGTGGACCCCAGAGCCGATGTGGACGATTTGGAGAAGAGAAAATTCTTGACCATAGCGGTACTTGAACTCCGACCCCTCAGTCGTCTAGCCCGTAGCCAGTCCTACCCATCCATTATTCCATGATTGTGCTGAGTTGTAGGGGGTTGAAGTATGAGCTTCCGGATTAGAACTAGTCATGCTACGCTGTTATGGTTCTCTGAGTGTCCGTTAGTTAACGCTCTTATCAGCCGATTTTCAGATCTGCCCTGTTGGACGGTGGTTGCGTGATTCTCAAGATGTAATCCTGGTACGAACACTGTAGAAAATCGAGTAGCTGACTTTGTAATTATTGCAGTGAATGTACGCACTAGATGGTACTTAACATTTCTGACAGTGGAGTAATGGTGTTACTGCTGTCGGTCACGCTACACATCCTCTTCGGCCTTTCTATCTGTGTAAGATTTTCATCCTGGAGCCAGGATAGTTATTCGTAGTCGGTATATCGACTGGCTACGGGCTGGACGACTAAGGGGTCCGACTTGGAGTACCGGTAGCGTCAAAAATTTTCTCTTCACCAAGTCCTCCAGACCGGCTGTGGGGTCTCCTATCCAGTGGGTACGGGAGTGTAAAGATGCCGGCGCTTGAAGCTGACCACTTATCTCAAGCTAGTGGCGAAGTGAAAAAAATATACGTCCACTCCC
>NW_019769326.1:0-778 GCF_002891405.2 Cryptotermes secundus | reverse complement strand
GAAAGTTATATACAATCCATAAATCTGATAAGTGTGTAAAACAGATGTGGATTGAAAGAGCAAGTTCGGTTCCTTAAACATGTCAAAGGATTTATCTACTGCAAATGAATTTCAGGTTGACCATTCTCCAGATTTAGTAAAGTGGAATCAGTTATTATTTCACCTATGTCCTTGAAGATAAATCCAGTATTCTCAGTGCATTCTCTTTATATGTTTTGTTCAGTCTGACTCTGACTCTTAGGCAGTATTTGAACTCCCATTCTGCAAATAATTTCCAATTTACATTAAAGATTGAAGCACATTTGAACTCTTACTACCAATTGACTACTCCTAATAAAATTCTTCAACCTTGAGTACCAAAAATGCAGAGACAAACCTGAATACTTAACGTTATATATTAAAGTGTGTACAGTTACGCAGTTTATAGTAATGGTATACTTATGTCCTCACTTTACAGATATTCACATTATGAAATTTCACTCATAGAAACTTTTATAATAAAACACATACTCTAACTTAGCTCATAATCCAAACACAAATCTCCCTATCCAAAATCCCTTCTAAATAAAACAAACATGTTGAACAAAAATGGAAACAAATAAATGTAATGTTGCCCAGTCAGCTTGCCTTACATTCTGTCCTTTTGTGCAACTTGTACAAGATTTTTTTGCTTTTAACAGTTTTGTGGTTTATATCCTGTTCATCATGGCTGTTAAGGGGAAAAGTTCCATTAAAAATGTTATTTGTAGTTTTATTTATAGCATAATTATGCTATAAA
>NW_019769325.1:0-778 GCF_002891405.2 Cryptotermes secundus | reverse complement strand
TGAGGCACTATGCTACAACCCGCAAGGTCGCGGTTTCCATTCCCGATGAGATCATTGGACTTTTCAACTGATCTAATCCTTCCAGCCGCAATATTGCAATGGGGTCGACTCAGCCGGCGCGTAAAGCTGAAAATCTCACCGCCATCTGTGAACCGATTGTGGCAACTTTGACGTCTCACAACCCTGTGGACCTCCACGCCCCGTTACAGGAAGAGCTTCACCTCTTTAACCAAATGTGTACAACTCCGTTGGTAAGAGGCCATCTATATTCCCAGTGGTAGTTGCAATTTTTTCACTGAGCCTTGGATTCAGGTGGATACGCTATTCCTAGCCTTGCCGACGCCACGTCATGCATTCAGTCTTGCAGTTCATAGTCTGAGTTTGAACAGGCTGCATTGTTAACGCATCTTCACTTGTTAAACTCCTCCTTCAAAGAACTTGAGGACTGTGAGCCATAAGAATATACACAGCACTAACCTCGTCAATTCAGAGCAGTTGCGTGAGCGGCGTGGAAGTGACGCTTGTCCCCACCTCTGAACAAAGGTGACGCCACCTTCTGTGCGAACGGAACCTACTAGCACTGAAAGAGTAACGCCATCTGAAATTTTCATACCTCCTTCTGGAGTTTTTCTTAAACTTTCTACAATTCTGTTGGATACATCTATACCAAGTTGGTGACAACAGAATTTAAACTAACAAATTATTTCACTTCTAGTTTACAATTAACGACCACGATTTTCTGTCTTCAAAGACAAGGAATAACTTCAATTTCTTGAGA
>NW_019769324.1:0-778 GCF_002891405.2 Cryptotermes secundus | reverse complement strand
GGGGGGGGGTGATGCATGCTCAGTTCGAAATGTGACAGTGGCAAGGTAATGGAGCCAAGTCCTTGGGAAGCTGCCAGCCACTCAGGAACTCCCGACATTTTAAGGAACCCAAATGTGCATTATAATGTTGACTTGTTCGTCTTCTGAGTGACGTGAAGTCAGTCCCATATCACCCCCCTCCCATTTCTGTATGTCTGTTTAATATCGTCCTCCTGCATGTCTAGGTCTTACCAGCGGTCTCTTCCAGGCTTCCAACCAAAATCCTATATGCATTCCTCTTCTTCCTGTGTGTGCTACATGTCATTCCCATCCCTTCTTCCTTGACTTGATTATTCTGACTACATGTAGTGAAGAGTACAAGTTACAAAGCTGTCCTCATTATGTAGTGTTCTCCATTCTCTAATTATTTAGTCTCTCTTTAGTCGAAATATTCTCCTCAGCACCATCCTCTCACATACTTTCTGCATATATTCTTCCCTTAATGTCAGAAACCAAGTTTCACACCCATAGCAAAGCATATGCAAAATTATGCTTCCATATATTTTAATTGTTATGTTTTTAGACAGATGTGAAGATGAGGTTGTGGACTGAATGGTAGGTAGCAAGTATTACCAGAATTAGGTCTGCTGTGAACTTCCTCATGAATCAAATTTTGATTTGCTACTGTCATCCCCAAATATCTGAGCTTTGCCACAATTTGAAAGATATTAGCAGCTGACTTAATGTTACGATAACTGTCCTGCATTCTGTGACAAGACATTTACTTAACTATATCTTG
>NW_019769323.1:0-778 GCF_002891405.2 Cryptotermes secundus | reverse complement strand
CCCTAACCTTTGCCACCACCAGGTAGTGGTCAGTATCACAATCTGGTTGTTAGTGACCACCTGTTTAAAAGAATTGAACGACGCACATAATGAATAGGCTTAACTATCTGAAACACCCTATCTTGGTAATTTACAACAAGCTGTGTAACCTGCGAAATGAAGCGGGTATTATGAGTTATCGGAGGTTGATTGACGCTGATTGTTTTAACGTTCACCACGTGACGATCCCGGTTATGGCGCGAAAGACAGTTACCTGTCATCTTCTTCGAATCCAAGAATAGTTTCGTAGTCACGAAATGTCTCCAGAGTTATTTGAAGACACCTTGTGGTCTGAGGTGTCAGCACCTTAGCCTCACATGCCAATACACTCAGTGATTTATGCCAAACGTTCAGTCACTTGCGGGGAAGTTTAAATGCCAAGTAATTTGTCTTTTTCTGGGCAACAGTAGTCAACTGTAAGAAAAAGCGAGTAGGAAAAACTGTCACAGAGACCAGTCCACGTTACAGATTTGTAAGGATGATTGTGCAGTGCTTCGGGTGAACATTTTCTCATTTGTGACAAAGAAAGTCGTATGGGAGATTTTCCAATATTTTCTGATTCACAGACCGGTAAGACAGAGGTAGATTTTTCGAGAACCGATGTACTGTAGGATTTGAGGTTCCCGCAGCGGTGGTTATGAAGAGTTTTATCTTCTGGGATATAGGGTTGTGTAGTCTGTTGTAAGTTAGCCGAGATTTCGGAGGAACATTTCTTCTCCATCTTCAGGGTCGAAGAATG
>NW_019769322.1:0-776 GCF_002891405.2 Cryptotermes secundus | reverse complement strand
TTCTTCAAATTCTTCTTCTTTATTTCCTTTTTCCTCTACCCTCTATTTCTGATTCTCTCGTCTTTATCTACCTCTGCTCCATTACTTCTCTTTATCTTTCTCTTCCTCCTTAATATTCTCTTCTATCATCCCCTCTTCCATGCTTCTTCTACTTTTCTTCTTTCAGCTTGTCCTTCTCTTCATGTTCTCTTTGCCCTGTTTCTTCCTTCATATTTTTCCATTTTCTCTCCCAACGGGGTCCGAAGGAAACGCGGAGACTGTTCTTTAGTGGCTGTTCCCCCTCCACCCCTTCAGTTGCTTTCCCCTAATCACCAGCATGCTAATTAGCTACTATTAACTGATTAAAAAGACATTGTGCCATGTGACGTGTGATGGAACCGCATTAGACATGCTTGGCACCTACCATTAGTTCATGGTTTTCCATTTAGGAGGGACTTTTAAGAGATGCCGAAATTCCTGATTGGGCGTCACAGAAGATTTAAAATTATCACATAAACTATAATAGCCTGTAATAGGTTGACTGCTTAAGGCGTAGAACCAGGGGACAAATACGTTTTGAGGATTTCTCAGAACTGTCAGATTTCTTTTAGACTGAGTTAAACACCCTTAATAGCGTATAATTGCTTTTGGACCTGATCGGTTGCATAATGAGGTTTCGGGTCTCTGTTACTCTCGAGACGTCCCCCAAATATCGGCCATTAAACGTGAATCAGTATAAAAAAAGAGGTAACAGTAAAAAGGTAAAGTTGTCCCTGTGCTTAACTAATTAAGCATTA
>NW_019769321.1:0-778 GCF_002891405.2 Cryptotermes secundus | reverse complement strand
TTCAGGGTTTTCTTTTGTTTGTGTGGTGTGTCAATGCAAGACTATATGCAGAATGCTGAATACAGTGAAATGATGTAACCGAATATAAAGGAGTTTTAGTTAACTATTTCGACAAAGACAAAAACAATGAAGTTTGCCGAGCACTTGTCTGCACATATCACTCCAGAATGGAGAAAGCAATACATTCATTACGAGGTAAGCAATGTTCCAGCCTTAACCTAATGCTTTTAGTGATTTAGCAATTAATTCGACTTTCATACATATTTCATGCAACCGATTTGCATTTTAAGCCTTTTGCTGTAATATTTTAAACATATACTTTGGAACTTTTGTTAGGTTTGCTTGCCTCAGCAGATGTCCTGTTTCGGCCCCAAGGCCGTTCAGTATTGTAAATACTGTTAGATACGTCACTAGATTCCAAAGGATTGTGACAATGGTATAGAACACTAGGGATTATCGTTTTTTGAACTTGACCATCATCAGGTATTATAGGGAACACTAAAGATCGCAACGTTTTTGGAACTAGGTCTGTCTTTGATCTCAGGTGAGTAGTTGGGAGACACCTACTCTTGTGTTGGGTTCTTTGGAAGGAGCCAGCCCCGATCACTAGATTGGGGTGATTGTGGTTAGATCTAATGGACCCAGCAGAATAAGTGTCTCTCCCCCACATAAGGATGGAAACAGATCCAGTTTCCGAAATGTTGTGATCTTTAGTGTTCTTTACAATACCAGACAATGGACAAAGTAAAAAAACTCAGTAATCCCGAGTAACAAATAC
>NW_019769320.1:0-778 GCF_002891405.2 Cryptotermes secundus | reverse complement strand
CCCCTGAAGAAACAGGGTATGAAGTGGAATACAGATTCAACTGGCTTAGGACAGTGTACATTGGTGGACACAGTGATGAACTTTTGTGTTGCATGAAGACAGTGAATTTCTTGACCAACTACCAAGTTTTCAAGGAAGATCCAACGAGTAACTTAATAACTCACCTGACACTTGCGACTTGTTCAATATTGATGGATACCAATTCTCCCCATGAAGAACTGCTTAATATGGTACTGGGCTCAGGCCACAAAACACATGTCCAGTTCCCTGTACCTCCTCCTCCCCCTGCAGATGAGGTTCCTAGGCGGGATCTGTCATCATGATCATACAATTCAGACAGCTGCAAGTATGATGACACTTAGTATCTAAAACACAGCCTGCATTAAACAGAAACCCTTCTAACTGGAAAATATCTTTGGTCTGATGAATAGAGAATGAAAAATTATGTTCTCTGTGAAGCAGGAATAGCTTGTTTTTTAATTTTTCAGATATACTTCAAGTCTGAAAGCCTAAGTAAATCTATCCATTAGAAAATAGGCTGGTGTATCAGTAATGCTCTAAGACTCAAATTTAGGATGTACTCAGTTCAGATCTAAGCCAGGGCACCAGCTATTCTGACTGAAGTATTTCACGACTTTCCAGAGTCCCCCCAGATAAATGCTAGGACAGTACCTTTATTAGGCCATGGCCATTTCACTTCAGATCATTTCCAAATCATCGTTCATCTATCCTGCCATCTGAGTCTACATAGTATAGCTAATGACAGAGCTGTTTTTTT
>NW_019769319.1:0-777 GCF_002891405.2 Cryptotermes secundus | reverse complement strand
AATATGTATTATGTGTATTCCATATTACCTTCTGGATCAATTTAAATATACTCTTCCCACATACAACAGTGTTAATATTGTGCCGTGCTATATGACGTCCATAGCTGCACAACGGCTGCAATCGGAACTCATACTTCCGTGACAACGAATACACGGAAATGGTTGAGTTCCCACAGCGACGAATTGAACACCAACAGACCGTTACGTAGGAATATCCATGGCAACGAATTGTTTGAAACAGCGGGAGTAATGCATTCCTGCGGTAACAATCATAAAACACGTGAAATCGAACCCTGGAACCAAGACACTTTACCGAGGTTAGCGGTGCAAGTAATTATAGCAGTGAAGGAGAAACGTCCGCAGACTGCAAAGTGATCATGATTGTACATGCGTGTGTAAAAGCGAGTGTCCAGTAAAATAATCGCTAAATCCGAGACATGCGTGAATTTATCTGTCGCGTCGCATAGGCAACACACGACAATATGTATTACGTAATTCCATATTATCTTCTGCAGTCCATACAAACCTCAACACACACGTCTTGCCAAAAAAGAGCTCATAAAAATATTCATTTGCATATTTTTGTAAATAATACATGTGAAAGATCATAAAATTTTCTAAGTGTATACAAATAACATATTTCTGACTTTCGTTTGTGAAGATATGAAGAAAGAACAAAGCGGTAAGCCCATCGCATGTAAGCCACTCGCTCTCTTTCCGAAGTTCTCGAGTTATAGTGTACTTCTTTTGGCTTATTTTGGACTTCACCCATCGTCT
>NW_019769318.1:0-777 GCF_002891405.2 Cryptotermes secundus | reverse complement strand
TGCTAAGGGGCCCAACTGAGAAGGTGTCTCCCCTCTCACCTGAGGACACAAACAGATCCAGTTTCCAAAAAGTTCTGTTTTCTAGTTTTTAAAATGCCAGATGATGGACAAAGTCCAAAAATCTAGTAAATCTGAGCATTGTACACCGCTGTCAGAACCCTGTAGAATTTCCTCAGTGGTGGGTAAATATACGCGTAACTGCAACTTCGTTTTTGAAGAAATTTTCTAAAAGTAGTTAGTTTCTTTTAAATTGGTGTCAGTTGCATGATGCTGGGATATCAGATAACCAGGAATTTGTTGTATATTTATTTTATTTTACAGAAAGACAGGTGGCAGTACCTAGGCATAATAAACGGTAGAGAATTTAGTAAACATAAGAATAATGTTTTTCCCACACTCAAGAATCAGACTAACATGTAAAGCTCCACACATTCTTAACATGAGCACTACGTGCATGTAAGAATCCAGTTTTACGCTCAAACCGCTTAATGCCCATGGAAGACTATGACAACACCCACCAGAAGATGGCTGGACCCACAGCCAATCTTAATACAGTGATAAAGAACAAACTTTCATTCATTTTAGTGATTTTGTCATTTCTTCATTCTTCATATCTGAATTAAAAGAACTGCCTCTTGGATGTACCTCTGTCCACCACCAGTTACAGAAACAATGTAAAATGTCAAAACTCCTAAAAGAATAAGGGATGTGAAAATGGATGAAGATAATAGAACTGGGAAGGCAAAGACAACATTGGACAGACCGAATGAAAGACCA
>NW_019769317.1:0-777 GCF_002891405.2 Cryptotermes secundus | reverse complement strand
TGTAATAGAAGACCTCCTGCAACAGTGCGTAACGCAGATGCTGAACCACGTACCAGACCCCTTTGAGAAATGAAAAATAGTTTTTGACAAAGGGGAACAAGTTTTACTTTAATATTACAGTCGATTTTCAAGACGCTACATAATCCGGTGATTGTAACGTTTGAAAATAGGTCTAAATTCGATCTCCAATTGTTTTAATTATACAGACATTTGGAAATCAGAGATTATTTTGATGAAGACTTCTTATGAAAACCGGTACTGACAATACCGTGTAGCACGAAGTTCACAGCTGTGCTTGCGCAAAATCGCTACCGTGCTGCCATCTCTGGGAGTTACGATAAGTTCCTGAATATAGTGCAAAAGGATTGCTTGCAAAGCTTATAGTACACGGCGGACAAGGTGACAGTATATTAGACGGCAGTGCTTGGCTTGAGGTTCCATTATGGCTGGTCTTCTGTTCATTGTATGTATACCCACAAGCAAACAGGAAGTTAATCTGAACGAAAGCTCGCAAGGGAAAAATATTTCTTCAAATACTTTAAATGAAGACTTCATTCAAGAATTTTCAGATAGAAAATCAGAATCGTTACATAGTTGGAGAAAAACAATTTCAGCATCAGACAGTCTGTATGAGACAGATGATACAAGCGTTTCTTATGTATCTAAAACACCAAAGGATTCAAGGGCAACATTAAACAGTGACACTGCTCTGGACAGAAATGTTACGAATAATACACGAACAGACAGTAGACGCGACGGGTCAAGTGAGGTTGCAAT
>NW_019769316.1:0-777 GCF_002891405.2 Cryptotermes secundus | reverse complement strand
TCTCCTTCATCCGCAACCTGAGGACGAGCTATGCCGTGGTGACAGGAACCCACCTAACATGGTATTTTAGATGGTGACATTAATATTAATTATGCAACTTTTACTTGGAAGTTTATTTTGTTAATCATAATTATGCGTTAATATTTGATATAGTACTTTAATAGTTTAGAAAACTCAATTTGATCTCAAAGTGATTTATACGTTAGCCAGCCATGGTTTATCTTCTGGGAAGTGTTCATATGTTGCTAGAAGGGCCTCGCACATTATCCGTTTAAAGTGTGAGCAGACTTTTGAGAAGGTGATAATCACTCACCCAGTTAAATTCATCGTCTTCTGTGGAACCCGAGGTCCGTTTTCGTGTTCATCAGAGCCTACCACAGGACTCAGCAAAGAGACATTTGAATCCAGTTCACACTCTCAAATCCTAATCATTGTAGATTTATTTTAATATTATCCCTCGGCATACGTTTAGGTTTACGAAGTGGTCTCTTTCCTGAATGCTCTCTTTGTAAATTGTGTATGCATTTCTCATCGTCTCTATGCATGCTACGTGTCACAACGCATCTCATCCTTGTTGAGCTTATCACCTTAATTGCGCTTCGAAATCATTTGCCAATTTAGAGGTTTTGATTCGTGTTAGGGTTTCAGCGTGTGCTTATATATGCTTCGTACTAAAATTACTTTTTTAAATGACACGTTTGAAAATTCGCCTGTAATTTTCAGTGACTGTATTTCTAAATTTTGAGCGTTTTAATTCTTTTAAATTACCCATTTTTT
>NW_019769315.1:0-777 GCF_002891405.2 Cryptotermes secundus | reverse complement strand
GTCCTGAGGTCATTGCATTTTTAGCAATGGATAACAGAAGGGGATGTCTACGGATTTCGTGAAATATTTCTCCCGGGTACTGTATTGTCCTCGCTGGCTGGAATAGGGTAAGGTTTTTAGTGTATTTCTTAGTTCCATTTCTTATGGCGTAATTCATCCAAGTCCTGTAAGTTCAGCCTCACTTGGGTGGATATATGAGCCAATTTGCCGTTCTTTCTATGATTTTGAAGTAACGACATGGCTCCTCATTGCTTTCCTCAAGGTGTTGTGCAACGGTTTTAAGACGCGAGTACAAACATTTCATGGATAAGTCATTTAGTAGCTTCCAAATGTATATTTTGCTTGTTTCTGTTGTACTCTTCCGGCCTTCGAAAGTTCGCCACTAAACTCTGCACTGTTAATACAACATGGGAAGGGGAAGACAAACTTGAGTGAAAGACAGAAATTAGAATTAAATATAAAAGTTTGTGACAATGATATGTTAATACAGTTATTTTGTTTCTAGGCACTATCCATCGTCCTGCTTTCATTCAAAACAACACACAGTATTTAGAAGACTGGATTCTGTCTCCGTCTTCAGGTTGGACCCAATCGAATGACCTTCGGAGATAGGAACTTGCTCTATCGATTGGGCGCAACTGAGTAAGTAGGTTTCACCTAAGACGGAGACAGAATTTGGTCTCCGAAACGTCGTGTGGATAGTGTCTAGAAACACAATGACTGTAAAGGTTGAAATTGACTAAACGACTATAATCGGGAGTATCCGTCGCGCATATT
>NW_019769314.1:0-776 GCF_002891405.2 Cryptotermes secundus | reverse complement strand
CATGTCTGTTCAGATGCCCACGTGATCTCCACTCAGCCATCGCCTGAGAAGGGCCATTGTTTGCATAGCCATTACTTAGCAACGGCTGTATAGCTGCTGATTTTGTGGTCGTCATCTAGCAATGGGTCTACATGACACAATACTTTGAATTGTTACAGGGGCATCTGTAAATCATGCCAAAAGTACTTAAATCCCATCACTATAACAAAGGAAGAATTTGGAGCATTACAGTCTGCTTTCATGGACAAGGTTGTAGTTGGTGCAGACATATTTCGCAAGAGTACACCTGAAGAAATAAAAGAATTCAAGAATTTTGTGAAAATGACTGCTCCATATGACATGGTAATTGATGGATTAAATATTGCATTCACAGCTGGACCTAAGAAGGCACTGTCATCTCAGGCCCTTGCAAGAACAGTGAGTATACCAGCAATGTTAGCGTGGATTTATTCTGAATTTGTATGACATATGTAGGCCAGTTACTCATTGATAAACTCGAATGGAGAACATTACAGTATGTCAATCTGCTGTTGAACATTTTGCAGCCTCAGTATATATAGGGAATTCAAAAAAAGAAAAAAGAAAAGTCTGTTACTTTAGTCCGCAAACTGACTGAGCGACCCTCTCTTGCTGGCGAAGTTAGTACCAACTTTAGCAGATAGATGGTGTCGCGTCGTCAGCGCAATGAATCCCCACGGCCCTTAATCTCGGTTTTCTAGACCGGAGCCGCAACTTTTCAATTCAAGTAGCTCCTCAGTTATCCTCACGAGACTGAG
>NW_019769313.1:0-776 GCF_002891405.2 Cryptotermes secundus | reverse complement strand
CTAAACCTGGCGCTCTTTACCCGGAGATAAAGCGGCCGAAGAGTGAAGCTCACCACTCAGCCAAGATCAAGAATGGTGGAGCTGTTTTTTCTCTCCCCCGTTCGTCTTCACAGCGTAGTGCTTTATTAATTATATTCCTTGTATAAATTAGTAATAATATAACTTTTAATTAAATAACAGGTTATATTTTTAACTATAATTTTAAGATATAATATCCTTTAATATGTATTACGAATCTGTATAGTTTTTCCAGCTAGTATTAATTAAATCTCTGACGATGGTCAAGACAAGGCGAAACACGTAATTTCTGTATTCACATCAAACTAGTCACATCTGAAGGACGTATATTTTACATTGATTCGTTTACTTCAAATAAAAATTAAATTTGAAATTACTCTCCCAAGATGTGACCCATGTAGTCTTGTATATATTTACATATCTTCGAAGGAACCTGCTGCCCCAATCTTCAGGGGTGTCTGGTTTTTCTGAGGTGGTGACAAATCTCTACCAGATTACAATGTGTCATATCTCAGAAAACATGCCTTCTTACCAGCGTAAGAATCCCAAATTTTGCAAAAATATACTAGTTTACTTTCAAAACGAAATAAACTTTCAGAATGTAGATTTTTTAGTTTGTTTATGTCAGTTATCACTACTGCTGTAAACTAAACGGTAGCCTGCCTGTCTCAGTATATTCTTACATTTTTTTCCTTGGCACTACAGCCCAAGTGGGCCTAGACCTACCTCCATGAAACTCTCCGTTTCACTTCTGTTTT
>NW_019769312.1:0-777 GCF_002891405.2 Cryptotermes secundus | reverse complement strand
GTAAATACGGTATTCAAAAGGCAAGACACTTCAAGTGTCAGTGGTCATGTATTGATTCCAGCTGATAACAAAAAGCAGAGTGATAATGTTTAGCAGATGGATGAATTTTACTAGCAGTCCCCTTCTTTATCTGGGAAGGTTAAGTCATTACTTGAAAGAATGTCAGTGCTCCTAGTTGTAGATGTGTGGCTGGGAAACTGTACATAAGTAATTTAATCTACAATGTTACTCTGAAATATCTTTATGTGACTAATGGAAGTTGTTAATTTTTTAAGTTGTTTTGCTGTATTGGTGGTTGGCAAAGCAGTCTTTGGTGTGACAGTGATAAAGTAAACTGCTGTGCAGTTGTAATTTTCTTTTATTTAGGTTTGATACAATTTCTGTTCTTTCATTTGATTTATTTTTTGTTATAAGAGAACATTATTCTGGTGCTGGTTCATACAATTCATCTTGCCCCCTGACTGAGCTAAAATAGCAGCAGAATGCAGTTTGGCTTGCATCACAAATTATAGTTGCATAGAAGTACTGATAATGATATAAATTTGAGGTAATAAGTAGTCTGATATACAGAGAATTTTTAACATTGTATGGTGGGCATTGATCCTTGCTGGGTACAATTTAGGCTTGTAGTCATAGTATGCAAAATGTAGTGCTCCTGTGCATATAAGCTGTGCCATGAAGACCTCAGCACTAGCTGGAGATGAGTGGAAGCTTCATGCTACAGCCACTTACCCATCAAGAAATGCTAACTGCATAACAATTTTGTGTTTTTTTTTT
>NW_019769311.1:0-776 GCF_002891405.2 Cryptotermes secundus | reverse complement strand
TGTAATCTGGTAGAAAAGTTGCGACGTTTCGAAGGAAACCTATGGCTCCATCTTCGCGGGAGAAAGGGACTATTGCGTATAATATGTTAATCTGTTGTGTGTGAATTCTTGGTGCATAGACTGTTAGGCTTACTGCGCTTGCGTAAGAATCACCAGAGTTGTAGTTTAATTAATTTCATTCAAGAAGATTATGGCGTGATGCGTCTGTGGATATTGCGGTTCTAGTCACCACGACCCAGACGGAAGTCTGAAATGTTGACGTGTTGATTCTCCAAGGTTGACCCAACGGTTTCCGCACCGTGTTGAACGCAGTCCAACTGTTAACAGGTTCGGGGCTCACTGCATGACAGGGGGTTGAAATAAGTGACGGTAGGGAGCACATCGGTGTTGTACCCAGTGTCCGTGAGGAGACTGGCTTAGGAGGCTGTTTCGGACGAACCAGTTCACTCCGTCGTCAGGTTGGAAGATGGAAAGAACAGCTTTCATCGAAACTAACGCTATACTAAACTATATGTTGTCACATCCCAGAAAAACAGTAGCCTCCAGAAGTGTCAGTTCCTCATGAGATACTCTAATCTACGTCAGCAGATTTTGAGGAAGATAACAAAGTTCAGTTTGAACTTCATATAATCACGTGATGGAGTGACTATAGACGGGGTTTGGATTGATAAACAGATTTATTGACGCTTTAACATATAACTCGTGGCTGTACTCTACAGGTCACTATCACTCACAGACTAGTGTTCTCAGTCACGGTCTCCACTGCGTTGCTTGGT
>NW_019769310.1:0-776 GCF_002891405.2 Cryptotermes secundus | reverse complement strand
GGATTTACTTGGTGACCACAGAAACGAACCTTCAATTCCACTGAAGGGAACATATGTCCCTGGCTACGTGAAAGACCATTAGCTTCTGATGAAAGATCGCTGGTTGGGGATGGTTAGTAAACTCTGATCAGAAGTATAAAAGGCAAACCGGAGAATATGAAATAAAAGTAGAATGGCGCGAGACTGTTATATTATCTTTAAACTAAAAGCCCGTCAGTTCTTCAAATCCTATATTACGTATATCTAGTCGTTGGGCATTGTGACGAAATATAGAAGTAAATAATGTATTTCAGCATCATTAATCTTGCTAGCAACACTGAAGTTCATAACGCCCACTTTCACCGCAAGAGTGCAGTACTAGTTGGACATCATCTACTAGACATAAAATCTTCCCTCCTAAAAGGAATTAGGCTTACTTAGCTCTCGTCACTTCAGTCAGAAGGCTCTAGTATGCTATTTAATTCATGACTAGTTTTAAAACCACTCCTACGTGTATATAGCAGGATTCAGGATAACTCAGTATGTATAGCGACTGGCTACGGGATAGACGGCCTGGTTTCAATTCCTGGCAAGGACAAGAGACTTTTCTCTTCACCACAGCGTCTAAACCCATCCTAAGGTCCATCCAGCCCCCTGTCTAATGGGTACAGGTAACTCTTTACCCAGCGACAAAGAGGTAGGGACGTGAAACTAACCACTCCCTTCCAGCTCGTGCCGAAGTCAAGATTGGGCTTATATTTCCTGGCCCTCATGCGTCTTCATGACGTGATGCTTAA
>NW_019769309.1:0-776 GCF_002891405.2 Cryptotermes secundus | reverse complement strand
GTTCTTTTGATCATGTATTGTCTTTGGAGTTTTTTCTAACTGTAAGAAAATTTTATGTTGTCTTCTCTGAAATCTTTAAGATTTTGTACTGAAGTTTTCAAGATTTGTACCAGAGGTGGTCAGGTCAAATATTTCAGTGGCACTTGTATACAAATGTGGACCAACAAAAAGTATATTTATGTGAAGCGATCAAAATTGCTAAATTTAAATAATTTTCTAACTATTGTTGGCTGTTATCAAATTGAAAAGCGAGTCAGCATCTGTTCTTTTAGGTTGCCTGTTTAAAGACACTATCAGCATTCAGACTATATAACACCATTGATAGAATAATTAATGAATGTGGAACAGTTGGTAGAATGGTAACTGGTAAGGGAAATTCTAGTAGTTAGAGATAACTCACACTAGTGCTATATTGTCTACCATAAATCCCACATGACCTGACTGGGATTAAGCCCAAGCTGCCATGGTCAGCATCTTGTATGAACCTTTAAGTGTATATAACATATATAAGTACAACTCAACATTTATTTATATATAAGTACAGCAAACCCTCATTATAACACACTTAGATACAACAGATTTCATATATAATGGACAAAATCTGGTTGTGTACAGTTGTGAATTTTTACAGATGTTGAGACACTAAGAAGGTTTTGTAGTTTGAAAACTACAAAAACTATAACAAACTATAAAAAAGAACTCCAATATAAGAAGAAGTCAGGATAGCTCAGTTGGTATAGTGGCTGGCTACGGGCTGGACAGCCGAGGGGTCGGAG
>NW_019769308.1:0-776 GCF_002891405.2 Cryptotermes secundus | reverse complement strand
TCTGGGGCAGGTTTTTCAGCAAGTGTTCCAGTTTTCCTCTGTTAACTGTTATCAAACTGGAGCAAATGCATCAAAATAAGGGCCATTCCATCTTTTCTTAGGAACTGACTGGAACAGGCAGCTGATAATTCTGTCAGATATGTCATAAAATAAAATTCCAAAACAACTTAAAAAATTTCCCCAGCATATTGTTGGAGGGAGGAAGTCAAGTATGCTTGTATTCTTGAGTTCTTCATTTATGTTCTTATTTTAGGCCTGTTCATTCCTATTGTCTTTCTTATGATACAGAATAATTTTATTCGTACTTGAATATTTATTGTTTATCTTGAAAAGTCGCAGTAATGATAGCCTGCCCCCCTAACCAAGTTTAAATCATGGACCTTTTCAGATACAAAGCAGAAATCCCCACCATTTTATTACAGTATTCAGTAAGGTCACATATTGAATACTATTCATCATTGAAAGTGAGAAATAGGGAATATAAATGTAACGGAAGATTATGGGTTGTTACTGGGATCCCTGTATGATCTAAGAAACAGCTAATTTGAAAGTATTCATTTATAACTCACAACAGTGATAAATAAGACAGATGATGGTATTTTGGGATTTGATGTCTTCTGGGTTGAAGATGGATGTAATTGGTTCGTCCAAATCATCAGGACGTATCTACCAAACTACATAGCGTTAATCCCATAAGACTGTTATTCAACATTCACTGCATAAGATTCTCAAATCTCATGTAAATACCATTTGAATTCCAGTGTGAATGAGGCAGG
>NW_019769307.1:0-776 GCF_002891405.2 Cryptotermes secundus | reverse complement strand
TTTCCCCCCCCAAAAAAAATCACACGATATCAAAACGTCGTAGGGACAAGACGTAAAACCTAATTTTGATGCTTCTTTCGCAATAAAAAATTGAAGGTTATGTGGACGACACAGGGTATGAGAAACTGTACGGCTCAAGTGCAAATTCAAAGTTCTGTCAAATATTGTACATGTTTCTGATGTCTGACGTGGAATTTGGGGAGAAGAGGAGCTTATAATTCCAAGCATACCAGGAAAATATGCTGACGCTTCGATTTTCTGTGGCTTCCTCCCCAGCGTCACCACATTCTAAACCCTTTCATGGCGGAGGCGTGTGCTCAGGATTTTGGGATCCATTTCTGTTCTCGGAACTGACAACAGCATACCGTTTGGGGCACCCTAACCTTGTGGGGCCTAAAATTCATCTGAACTTCTAAAAATCCATTTCTTACAGCACATAATATGCAGTGCGTCTTCATTAGTGTTGGTTAGGTAAATAGTAATCGCCATATTCCGGGAATCACAGGACACTAACAGATATTCTGCATGCATTATTCTGAGTTCTCTGAATGCTAAAGCAACCGTTGTGCTCTAAAGGGTTAAAGTATCAAGCTGCTACCCTTAAAACCAGCTGATCGCGACACACTGTTGAGTATCTTTGTTACATTACAAACGCCACTTTCTACGAAATCTTGATACTAAACTGCGTTAACTGCACTCTAACTCATCGAGCCAGATCAATACAGATATTAAAGCGCCTTTCCGATGTCAGGAACACGCTCTGAGCAACAGAATGG
>NW_019769306.1:0-775 GCF_002891405.2 Cryptotermes secundus | reverse complement strand
ATGTTTCGGTCGTTATTGACCATCTTCAGAGGGGAACATCATTACAAACTGGAAACTACCATCACAACAATGTGACGGACCAGAATGAAACAAATCAAATTTAAATTACTTAAATTTATATAAAGAAATTATGTGGAAATTTCAGTGATTTTGCATTAATTGTGTTCCACTCAAGAGAAAAGTCTCACTCATACCATAATAATTAAACACAAATTAGGGCAATTACACAAAATTAAGAAGAGGACAAAGGTAACAAAAATGAGGGAAACATAACAGTAATCAGAAGAGGAGACTACACAATAAACATTGCAATTAGTGACACTGCTACCAAGATTTCTTCTGTACTAAAATGAATTGAATCTGATTCAAAAACAGAAATCATTAGTACAAATATTATGTTTCTGGACATTATACATTGCCCTCTTTATACTTAAGAACACGTTTCGGAGACTGGATCCTGTCTCTGTTTTCACGTAAAACATGTTCAGCTGGGCCCAGTCAATAGAGCTAGTCCCTATCGCCAGACACCTGTACTATCACCAGACAGGGTATACAAGCCAAGCACAGCAGAAAACCATATGCACGAGCTAAGACAAACATTAAAATATTCAAAACTCTATCTGTATGAGGCCTTGCACCAGAGAACTATTACAAGAGAAGTCACCACTGGAGAGATGAATTATCTATATGGTACCAACACATCATTAGTTTTGAAACGTGTATATCTGAGGTCATCATTATCATTGCTCAGTTCTCGTCTTTTATATCTACTGAA
>NW_019769305.1:0-776 GCF_002891405.2 Cryptotermes secundus | reverse complement strand
TTTACATTTCACAAAGAAGTGTTGTGAGAAAATATTCCCATTTTTAGGCGTGTCTCAATGAAAGCAACCATTAATGTTGTTATGGACAAATTTGTCCGAATTACCTAGCTGCCTTCTATGGAACTCGGTATGACGGAATTACCACAGAAATTTTGTCTAGTGGTCCAATTTTCAACCAAATTCAGTTAGGCGGTCTTAACTCAACAATTTGTCTAGAGAATCCTGTATAGGACTCGTGAACCTGCCTTCGCTGGTTTAAGCAACGTCTGACCGGAGCTCACGACTGAGTGTTTATTATTTCTGCCCAGGATTCAAGAGGTCCTGGCTTCAGATCCCATCCTCATTCAGGTTTGGCTTCCTTGACTCAGTCTCTCCAAACCCATACCGCTGTAGTGACGCCTATCTCAAACTAAACAACAACCCCTTCCTTCCACATCCCACCTAATTCATTTTTCACCCAGCCATCCTGCAGTTCCATTATACAGGCCTATGTCTGTTTAGGCCTAGAGTCATGTTTTCAGTTTTTGAGAGGTATTGTTGAAGTCTCGTATAGGCACTTGCTACTGATTTCTGATGCACGAGCAGGCTTCTCAGCTCTTCCGCACATTCTGACTGAGTAAACTCATGTGCGGAAATTCTGCTGCTTAAATACGTACGTCCCGTACTTGCAATTTTCAGTCTTCTCATTCGATTTAAGGCTCGGAGTAGCTAAAGGCTGGGCCTACCGTTTTTAGCCACCTGCTCACGCTGGTTCCTCGCTCGTGGATTTTTCTACC
>NW_019769304.1:0-776 GCF_002891405.2 Cryptotermes secundus | reverse complement strand
GTTCCTTTAACTCCACTAATTTGTAATATTGCTTTGAACAGATTTTGCTATTTTTTGGTTCCAGATTCATTTCCATACAGGCAATAATGAATCCATCTATGAACATTTGCCAAAGAGATGCTTGCCTCAAGATTTTGGTGGAGAACTTCCAACGGTTGCAGAATTAAATGGTATTTATTTGAATGTAGTTAAAAGTATATACTCATTCTTCAGCAAAGTAAAATAAATTTTATTCAAAATTTGTTCAAATTAGAGGAATCTCTGTATTGAGCTCAGCATACAAAATGTATATGGAAATAAGAAACATTAAATTACAGCCTACAGAAGAACAATGCAGTTTCCAAAAAGGTACATTACGCATATATAGACATACATGTCATTAAGAAAGAAATATTGGGAAAGAGCAGAGAATATAATCACACGTAGGAGTGACTATAGATGGGGGTTGGATTGGTAATTGGATATATTGAACACTTACAGATTGTAACTACAAGTAACTATAGCACTAACACTATTTCATACACACATTCTGCAGTTCACTACAGCACATACTTAATTCTTCTCAGCCTGCTGTGTCTTCACCAGTTTTTTGGTAATGGCAATCAATGACAGACGCTCCCTTTCATCTGGGTTTCCAAACTGTCTCCATGCCTCAGCTACCAGCTTCTAACATCAACAGCTCACAAGCAATGAAATACAGCAGTTCTCTAACTCGCTCACTCACCAACCAACACATTCCACTCTACTAACTAACGCACAAAACTAGACCTCCCAGT
>NW_019769303.1:0-775 GCF_002891405.2 Cryptotermes secundus | reverse complement strand
GTGGACCTGTCGTCTTGACAGATTACAGATGAATGAATGAATAAAATATACCTGTTTTTATCCAGTCCAGTTCTCTTCCGTTACTATTGTTCTACCTCAAGTTTTCTTCACAAAAAGTTCAACTTTGTACATATACCAGTTCTAACACACAACGGTCACTATTCAAAACTTCCTTCCTTCGTATCACATGACATAAACGACTGGTTTCGAAACGCACACAATACATATCACTTGCCGATGTGTGCCATCTATGATTGGTATGGGTTACGCGTATAGATATGTAGTTGGACTCTGTTGGAGGGAAACATTGAGAGGGGCACAAACTCCTAAAATGCAGTAGCGCCATCTAAACTCCGAATGCCAAATTTTCTTGATGCAAGAAAAAAATTTGAAATAAGATGGTATAATCATGTAGATCGATGTAGATCATGTACGTCGTTAAGGTCGTTAACCAGCACGGAGAGGACTGAGGCAACAAGCAGAATCATTATTTCCGGAAGCCATTATTACAAACGCTACATACAGTGAGGTGAGAACGGTGGGAATATAACAGATATTTAAGACTGTAGTTATTTCTAGACGTATAGAATAGTGAAAGTGTTGCAATTATTTGTGGTTACGAAGGTTACGAATGTCAGATGCCCAGTCCATTCGATGCTAATTGCAAACCCCGTGTGCAGTCAGTAATAAGTGAAAATATATAACTTTAACCTTAAGGAAATAAGGCGTTCGGAAGTGGATTGGGTTCAGATGGCTCAAGTTAGCTCTAAGTAGT
>NW_019769302.1:0-775 GCF_002891405.2 Cryptotermes secundus | reverse complement strand
TTTTCACACGATTCAGAAATAAAGCTCTCCCCCACTTTATTTTGGGCAAACTCTGACTATATTGGAAATTTAAGAGGCTCTTTATCTCTTTAAACACTGTGAATGGAAACATTTATATCTGTAATTTTCGTTTATAGGAGATACCGTATATAGCCTCAGGTCCGCCAGTATTCGAACCCAAGTCATTTCTGAGATTTTCAAGTATTCTGGCCATTATCTTACAGCCCTTTGTATATGTACTGCTTTTATTGATATGAACACGGTTTGAGTATCGAAATACGAATAATTGTCCTGATATTCGAGCCAATGTCATTTTCCAATGATCTTAGATTTCAGGGCCTGACCTTGCTCTAGAAGCAAATCATAACTGAAATGCTAATAACTTGTTCGCAGCCAAAGGAAATGTCTTTGTAGGACGGTGATGTTTACAGAGACAGCCACAGCTCAACAAGAGAAGGAAATTGCCTTCACCTGATATCAACCTGGGTTCAGCGAAGTCATATGAATTGATTTCTTTGCGAGTAGGAGCACTTAATGGAAGTCAGTGGGATGTAACCAGGCACTCGAGGTGCGTCTCGTCTTCAGACTGCCAGTTGGCATCTCCTCTATATTATAGGCGGTTATTAGAAATCTGTCTATCTATCTATTCCTGTTGCTCCCGCTTGGAGCATAGGCCATCCGTTAAACGTTTCTTCACTTCAGTTTCTTAATCTTAGACAGTGGATAGAATTCCTTGGACGGGGGATCAGTCCGTCGCAAGGCCGCTACCTACACA
>NW_019769301.1:0-775 GCF_002891405.2 Cryptotermes secundus | reverse complement strand
GCCCCAAACCACGTAATTGCTCTTCTTGTAAGGGCACAGCTGAAAACCGCTGCAAGTAGAAGGGTAAATGAAACAAATGAGATTACACAAATAAATTATGCCCCCCTGAGAAGAAAGACCCCCCCCCTACATCTTCACGGTAAACAGAACAACTTTGCGCTTTCCTTACTGTTGCAGTTCTCACTGTAAATTTGATATGAATCTACGGTTTGCAAGAGAAGCCAGTCAAGCTGACGGAATGCGTTAAAGTGTAGCATTCGTTTCAACTCATCAATGCCCAATTAGAACAAATACATCAACTGCTTCCTTTTTTAGCTATTTCATATTGTGTCATAACCAAATAGCTTAACAGGAGACGATATCCATTGCAAGGCAATGGCACAGTAAACACAATATGACGTCATTAATCTAGGAGCAATTGCTACGCAACGGTCAAACACGAAACAATAGACGGTGTTTTCTGTCAGAGACACAGTTACTTAATGACTCTGGGACAACAACCCGAGCTTATGTGGAGTTACCGACGGCAGTCATGAATCCTGTCCCACCTGGAAGTGTGAGAGACATAGCCTTGGTGGCAGGCAGGGCTACTACCGTGCAGCCGTGAGTAGTTGTATAAGTTAAGGCGTAACGTGGTGCACAAGCCTGCATTGACAGGAACCTTCCGTATAACCCGTATAAATGTTACCTAGTGTAGTGCAGTGACAATGGATGTACGGGGCCATAGTGGCCTGGATCTCGTGATAGCGAGCATATACTCATGCTGAAACTGCGT
>NW_019769300.1:0-775 GCF_002891405.2 Cryptotermes secundus | reverse complement strand
TTCAACACTTCACATGTATTTTCACATCTGATCTAACATTAGTCATACTCGCACACTGTCAGTAAATTACGTGTCTCTGTTATATTCTTCCACCCTCGCTTAAAAGGTTCTCAATCTAACTTTCAGTCTCGCTCGTACGTTGTCCATGACAACAATTCATTCCCAACATTTTAAAATTATTTCAGAAATTTCTCTTGTTCCGAAGCTAGTGGGAAACTTAGAAACAAGACAACGGATCTTGTAGCACTACTGTCGCGTATAAAACCGACGAAGTCATTTTGAAATTAACCACGGAAATGGAACCTAACAATATTACGTAAACACAAGCAGAAAACAAGTTGCAAAATATATCCACTGTGCGACAGTTCTCGCGTGTAAGCTCTTCTATTACGTCTTAAAACTTCAATTCGTTAATGTCAACTTCTCTTCTCTTATAGAAACCTTACAACTGATATTTTCAAGCTAATACGCCGATACAAACTTTAAAACCGGAACACCGATGAATGACGAGGCGACAGGTTGCTAGGCAACCGCCAGTAAACACGATCCCGCTTCGATTAACGCATACGCTGTATCCAGTCAACAGCAGTTAGGCAACAATTACGGAGCGTTTTCTCGATGTCCGTCCCGATGCTATCTAACGAGAACCTTACCCAGCAACGATTAGTGAAGACCGGGAAGGCTTGATATTCAGTCGGCACACTTATAACGCAAAGAATATTCAAAACCGATTCCAAGGTTATATAATAGTTTACGGTACTAGATTCAACTATGA
>NW_019769299.1:0-775 GCF_002891405.2 Cryptotermes secundus | reverse complement strand
GTTCCCAGTACCCATTGGATATGAGGTTGGGTGGGCCCCAGAGCTGATCTGGAGGACAATGAGAAGTGAAAATTCTTGCCCTCACCGGAAATCGAACTCGGACCCCTTGGTCGTTCGTCCCGAAGCCAGTTGCTATACAGACTGAGCTATCCCGGCTCTTAAGAAGAATATACCGTTAGCTCCGTAAATATTTATCAGAACACAAACTTTCAAGGCCCTGCACCGAATACCTCAAGTGCTAATCCTAACTCAGAACTTCGCACGGCTATTACATGTATATTACTGCTCATGAGGAGTTAAAAGCCGCACAAAGCTCAAGTGGCCTTCATTGGCACCACTACAACACATTATAAAAATCAATCAATTTATATTTGTTGTGTTCAACTACGAGACTGTATTGAAGGACGGACGGAAGAACTGAAACGGACTAACAGCTCTAAAATACAGTTCCAAGAAAGAAATTCTGTTCATTTGAACTATAAAATACATCCTGTTTTGTGTAGGACTTAATTAATTTCTTAAGTTAAATTAAATGGATAATGTGAGACAGATATGCAGATTTGATGTCAATTGTTAAGGGAAATGCTAAAGAAACACGTGAAACACTGGACGACCAAAGGTCAATACCGAAACTTCACAAGTGTGATAGCCAGTAGGCTGGGGCATTGCCCTCCCAACTGAATGTCTAATTCTTCGGGCGAACAAGAGGAATATTAAAATGACCGGCCACATACACTTCTTTCCAGAAAATAAAATCTTCCTTCATTATAGTCTC
>NW_019769298.1:0-775 GCF_002891405.2 Cryptotermes secundus | reverse complement strand
TTACCAAACTCTGATGAGATGAAAATTTATGCGTTCAGATTTGGGATCATCATGTCATGAGTTAATTTTAATAGTGATATTCTTTTGCGTCACCAAAAACATGAGAAATCAGTCATAAAATATTCTGACGATAGTGTATAACACTCTCGCAATTCCTGGAGTTTTGGCTTTTTCCATCGTTCTGTATTCTAATAAATACATGTTTTCGGAAATTTAATGAATGTTGACCAAAGTAATTGCTATAGTAGATACTGGACTACTTTGAGGGACTTCCAGATCTTCGACGATCAAATTTTACCGACTTTCACTTCAAATAATCAAAGTCTAGACCAACATACTTTCACCACAAGAGACGATTTATATCCTTCTTAAACCGACAACACAGCGCCTGTTCTTCTCATTTTTCACGTTACACCATTGTTACCTCTCCGGCGCGGCAGTGCAGGCAACTGTCATTTCTTTCATTTATTCTTTTAATTTCTCTCCCCTCCGCAGAACGGAAGGTTCCTTTGTTACTCAAGAAGTGTAGGAATGCTTCGCTTCACCGCAGCCGTGGTCTACCACAGACTACAATGGCAGTTTTCTGGTCCTTTCATTCCTCTTACACATTCAATATCTTCGCACGTCGCTTTCTTCTTTCTCATTTTTCTCGGACTGCGGGACACATTTCGCAAAACAAAAATTTACACTTTGTTGTGGTACACTAGGCATGCGATTACTAAAACCAAACGCAGACGTATTTTGATGTCGGTATTCAATGTCATTCATTCTCTTG
>NW_019769297.1:0-775 GCF_002891405.2 Cryptotermes secundus | reverse complement strand
GAGAGAGGGAGAGAGAGAGAGAGAGAGAAAAGAAAAGTGGGCTTATGCTGTATCCACGCTGTCTGTGTGTTGGTGAATCTTCCTTGTCAACTTTCGAATTGTTGACCCAAACTTGATGAAAATTTGTTTGCATAGCATGGCACCTGAGCCCACCTTTACTGCGTACTTCATAAATCCCTTCCATTAACATGTGTGTCTGCATGAGTATCCCCCCTATCGTTTCTAGGCAACGGCTCGGTAAGAGCGTTACCGAGGCAACGAATCCACACGGAATAATATAAGAATTGTTGGACACGTCGCTTTCTATGTGGTCGGAGACGCATCAAGGAGAGTAGGCAATTAGTTGCTGCCAGAACTTCTTAAATTAAAAACAAATAGGACCATGGATTATGTACAGAACGTCAATAATTGTAAAGACCTGAGCCACGCACGATATTCAGAATACCCCTCGTTGGTTAGACATAACGCATGAGAGCGACAGGCACCACGCAGTGGCATGATAAGAACTTCAAAGGTAGGTCTATGTGTATAACGGTATCTCAAGACTACAAGAATAAAGTGAATTCAACGTGACACTTTACATAAATGTAAAGATTAAGTTGTGCCTGTGCTTAATTAAGCACCACGCCTTTCAAGACGTGTGGGGGAGTGGAGGTATAGCCTCACCATTCTCTACCTCGGCACTAGGGGAGATGAGTGGTCAGATTCACGCCCCATTCGCTTTATCCCCGGGTAAACAGCCCCCGTTACCCATTAGATAGAAGGCTGGGTGCGT
>NW_019769296.1:0-774 GCF_002891405.2 Cryptotermes secundus | reverse complement strand
ACAACCTTACCGCCATCTGTGAGTCGATTGTCTAGAGAAAATGTGCAAGCCTCGACGTCTCACAACCCTATAAAATTTATGGTTGGCCCTTAAAATAAATTAATATGAATTAACCTTATGTATGATAATTCTCAAAACGTATAAGTGCCATGTTTGAAATTTATCAAAATATGTGTGATAATTAGAAATGTTAACGTGAAAATTCACGGTTTTATGGTTTGTTGTGCTGTGGTGTCAGAGTTTCGAGAATATATAGCGTCAAACGTTATAATGATTAGTGAGTAATATATTTCAAGAACTTGGAAGGAACTGGTTTTGGCCTAATCTACTCGTGTGTATCATGCTGTAATTTGTCTGAAGGGACTGAACAAAAACACGAAAAGGTTTAATCATGATAGCCCGATTTCCGGTTGAGATTCGAATAGATCACCTCCAGAACACGCGAAACTTAAATTCGGCCTTTAAAGAAATAGAACCTGGAAATAAACAGCTCATACAGATTGTGATATTTGTACACTGGAAGTGTCATATACCAGCTTTCAACGAAAAGGGCCAGACTAAGTAGAGAAACATAAAGTATAAATTTTACTTGTTGACGACAGCAAATATTTAAAACAACTTACATGTATTCAAGAAGTAATTGCATTTTTATCAAAATCTTGACGCTGATCATTCTGAGCCCTTATTTATGTGGATGATTATAGATGACCATGAAATTTATTTCTAATAAATTCTCGGTAATTTTAATTTCAAAAGTCTTATGTTTCGATATTA
>NW_019769295.1:0-774 GCF_002891405.2 Cryptotermes secundus | reverse complement strand
CGTCCGAGCGAGCGAAGACAGTTCATGCCTTAGACCACGCGGCGATTGTGACCGGCCCTTGACTTGACATATGCAGTGAGAACTACAGTACTGCGCGAGTTAATTATCAGTTCTTGATTAGGCCTCAATTGGTTTCTTTATCAACTGATTTTGGTAACGGAGAAACGAACTGTTATCTTGGAGGTGCGAACTAAGGTGGTGTATATTCTTGTAGAAGGGTTTCTACTCTATGACTGTCCCGATGCATACTCAGCGTTTACATAAGTGCTGCAAGATTTATGCGCCCCGCCTTCATTAAGTGGGAACATACATACAGATGTGGCAGGCTCTCAGTCAGACCTGCTTCTGCAGTGGAAGCCGATGCAGTTCCATCTCCGGAGCGGAAGCAGATTCTTCATACGTGACACGAATGTATGTGTGTTCCTGCTAAAACTTTTATAAAATTTTGCCCGAAATTTGCATAAAATAGCTTCATGAAGCAGGTAAAATCTGTTTCGCGGTTATAGACAGCTTAAAGCTGTTATTTTACTTGGAAGACCGAAATAGGCATCCATGTTTATCTGCTTTCACATTCATCAGTTCTGTCTCTTTGCAGGACGCCACTACATGTAAGTGTTGTGTTAGTTTGTGACATTCGCTATATAGGCCTATATGATATTATGAGTTGCTGCTCATCAGACTGTAAACCTTATGGCAGCAACCCGATGTTTGTAGGATATTACAGTAATTAAATGATAATAGTTGACCAGTCACCAAGGCGTAGGTGGGTGGACA
>NW_019769294.1:0-775 GCF_002891405.2 Cryptotermes secundus | reverse complement strand
TCCATATTTCTTGAAGTGCTTACGTACCTACCGTTGACTTAAGTGAAGATTTGTATTTACTCTAGACGTCAGAGACGAGAACACACACAAAGACATTGGAGATGAAGAAGAAACACACCAGAACTGAAGTCGTGTGTCTCCCTCTCTAACGAATTTTATCGAGAATGGAAAATTTGATTCTCATTGATTTCTTCTGAAAGGAACAGAAGACGTCAATCGAGCGAAGTAGAAAAGCGAAAAGCGTGAACTGAAACGCAAATATTACGTTTGCGTGTGCTGAGGCCATATTTGCACTAGTTTCTGTCAACACTTCCGGTTCCTTTATAAGAACAACACACACGCGGGATGTTCTTCCTTCCCTGAGTACAAAATACAAACTTGTCGATGTTAAGGAAGAAGAGAAATGAGATTAAGGAACGAATTATTTATGCAGAGGAATTGTGAGATAAAATTCGTAATGGAATAGCGGACCCTTTCCGTTTATTGTGACAACACATTCCAAAGTATATTTACACAATTTAAAAAGATGTCATTTATACACATATTTTATTTAGTTGATTCGAATATAGTTCCAAACAAGTGGACGACATTCCTTGTGTGATTGGAATAAATTTTACAATAACTAATGAATATATTTTAATGAAAAATATTTTAATTGATATTATTTTATTAAGTGTACTACAGTGTGAGATTTTAGGGCATGTTAATGAAGTATAGCAGTTTTAATATTTTAAGACACCTGAAGATGACCATCTAGGGCCGAAACATGTTGTGT
>NW_019769293.1:0-774 GCF_002891405.2 Cryptotermes secundus | reverse complement strand
ACATATAGCATATTACTGAAAATTCTTCCTTGTGCACTGTATAAAATTCCTCTGTTTATCCAGGCTTTGCTAAAAATATCATGCTTATCTTACTTACTGAATGCTACAACTGCAGCTTAGTTACTTGAAAGGCCGTAAACTTGACCGCCGCAAGCTTTAAGCGTTTTGTATTTTCTGCGTGTGGCTTCACATTTTTCTGTACTACGAACATGTTCATTCTCATGATTTTGTATGGCTTCTACTTGTTCTGTGCATAATTTTGTTATATAATTATATAAAAACGGGAGGTTGAAAGCCGTGTGCAAATCGCGGACCGGTGTGCACATTTGAAAATTTACAGTGTCGCGGAGAACTTTGTTTTCTGGGCTCTGCAATTTTGGAAGTTAGGTGTCTGCCACCAATTCCCAAGTGGGACACGCGTTAAGTCATTACTGATTTGATCGGTGGCTTGTGGAGAGTTAGTTTAATGTTGGCGCTTAAACTCTCACTTTTGAATAGGGAACAGATTCTAGCAAATGTTCTGAAGGCCTTGGCTTCAATCATTTCTATGTACAGTCTCCATGAAATCCCCTTATCCAAGATAACACTGAGATAATTTATATGATTGATGAATGAGATATTCTGACCTTTCAATGTACGATGAACCTCAGAGGGCCTAATTCTACAAGAAAAGTAGATGATCTGTGTTTTATCTTTTTTGAGTTTCATGTTCCATCTCTCATATCACGCCTCAACAGAACTGAGACATCGCTGCAACTTTCTGCAGACATAAAC
>NW_019769292.1:0-774 GCF_002891405.2 Cryptotermes secundus | reverse complement strand
TGGACCTGTCATCTTGACAGATTACTGATGAATGAATGAATGTATTCAAGTGACATTAAGACAGTCATACCATGGTGTCACTGGCCTGAACTGCTTGACTGCTGCTAACTGTATCTGGGGAAAATGTGTATCAAAGAAAATGCAGAAATATCAAGGAGTTAGAATACTGTAATTACAAGTATACTAAGTACAAAACTTGGTCTGTCACTCTAAAGGAGATATATAGATTGTGTTTGAGGAGGAAGTTCTAAGTAGAATATCTGAACTTGAGTAGACATAATAGGAAGATGGAGAAAATTACAAAATTAGGAGTTTCATAATTTTAATTCTATTTTAATTAATTATTTAATGATTCTGTCAATATCAAGACCATATAGCATCAATGATAGGATGACAGAGCAGTTACTGGAGTGGAAATTGGCAGAAGAAACTGAAATACTCAGAGAAAACCGGCCCTGTGTCACTTTGTTCCACCACAAATCAGGCATGACCTGGCCAGGGATTGAACCTAGGCCACTGTAGTGGGAAGCCAGTGACTAACTGCCACAGCTATGGCACAGTCTTCATAATTTGTGGTCTTCACTAGATATTATGAAGCAGATCAAGTAAAGGATGAGATGGGTGACATATGTAGCATGCATATGAATGCTCACTAATGCAGTATCAAAGTACTATATAATATAACAATGATCAACACGTGTATATACTTGTATTAATAAGATTATATAATAAATGAGTCTATGCTACAAGCCAGAAGGTCATGGGTTCAAGTCC
>NW_019769291.1:0-774 GCF_002891405.2 Cryptotermes secundus | reverse complement strand
ATGTTTCTGATCTACTGCCCTAAGTGTCCATAAATGATATAGTAGAATAATTTTGGACATGCGACGGACGAAACAGTGTCCAAGCGTTTACTCGGAGGGTATGAGGAAAATCATTAAATCCTTAGTTAGCACATAGGGTTCTTAGTCGGGATAAGGAATGAATACCTTCAGAATACCAGACAGACGCGTTACTGCTCAAAAACCTGGTAAAACAGAGAATATGAAATGATAAGATGAGGTGGCCTCACATTAATACCCGAGCGTGAATGTTTACTGCGCAGGTCCAGACAATTCTCAATGTTCTGCACGATTAACTAACTGCGTGAAGCATACCTCTTCCTGATAAGCAGACAGTCGCTCAGCTGGTCAAGAAATTCATAGCATTTACGCAACCCGAATATAGCTCAAGACGCAATAACCACACAGCCCGTAACTGACATGATTAATCTATGTTTAGTTAACAATGCAGCAAACGCAGTGTGCAACACTGTAAAATTACAAGATGAGTTTTCCTTTGGTAATTCTTCTTCTGCTATAATTCTAATCCGTTCCGATTCAGAACTGAAACAATGGATTTTAACCACTCGCGGCAGGGCACTGCACGACCATGGGAAGATCTGTATCATTATAAGAGAGCAACACAAGAAGGAAAATCATGGGCCCAGAGCGTAATTCGGAAGAGTGTCTTTGAGTCTTATGATCACGAGTGTTCGTTGAAAGGGGATAAGCCTCAAATAAGATGAACCCATTACGTACTGAACACTTGCGTAATCT
>NW_019769290.1:0-774 GCF_002891405.2 Cryptotermes secundus | reverse complement strand
GTCAGGTTTGAAACACGAGATTCCAATATTTAAGCCGTCTGAGGCCGCGAGCTTGGACACTGTGATCAGCTGACTGCAGTTTTATCAGAAATCTGTACGAATCACGCATATTTCATTTTTGTTTCTTCTTATTTAAGCGGAGCCCATTAGATATATTTTGTAGAATGAAGTAAATGGCTGAAAGCTGTAGGCCTAAACATGTCGAATTAATACTTTCTCCTGTGAGCACATATGGAGAAGAAAACAACTATTACTGACGTGTGTGTTAGGCCCGCTTCTGTCTTGTTCAGAGTAGATGCTGTTGCTACGTGCGGTGATAGAAGAAGGTTGACCTACTTGAAAAGCTATTTATAAATGTTCTAACAACTGTAAGTGCAAGGAATTTCCATGACACAGGAATTATTTTGCCTGGAAAATTAATTTGATTGATGAAACATTCAGTCTTTTGATCTATACCATGTAAAAGGAGATGCGGACTAAAAGAATAGGAATCAGAGAGAGAAAAAATACTGTCCGCCATTTTGGATCAAAATCGCATCTGATCTCACATACATGTGTGTACGTTATTTGGCACAGAAGGACATTATGGTTGTAATCAATGGGCTGTATTAGACTGAAGGCTTCAAGTACTGGGGGCACGCGGTAGTGCAGTTGCTTGAGGCACTACGTTACAAGCCGAAAGTTTGCGGGTTCGAGTACCGATGAGGTTGATTTACCTGATCCTTCCAGTCGCACTATGGCCATGGGGTCAACTCAGCCTCTAACAGAAATGAG
>NW_019769289.1:0-774 GCF_002891405.2 Cryptotermes secundus | reverse complement strand
CCCTTGGCAGTTATCATTCCACCAATGTTCTATACTCATCTATCACCAGGGGCTGACACAATAGGCCCATTTGTGGCTGCAGTATGAAGAGACTCTGTCTCACCCCAATCTTAAACAAAGATGGAACTCTGTATCCCAGTGTATGCTATCAGAATGCTTTCAACTATATGTGCAGGGAGCAGACATTTTCAAAGCAAAAGTAAACATAGAAGTTCAGTGGGCATCAGAACCAGTCATTGCTGCCATCGAGAGAAATGGAGGTGTTATTACAACAGCTTATTATGATGTTCACAGTCTTTGGGCTGTAATCAATCCTAAAAATTTTTTCAATAAAGGTAAGTTGCAGTAATGAAATAAATTATTAGCAGATTATGCACCATATTCCTGTGACCATTATCTTATACATAAAGGCCAGTTAAGGTTTGTGCTCACAGTGGATATACGTCGTGTCTGACAGACAGCGTTAACATGAACTTTGTAGCTAAAAAAAGGCTTGAAGAAAGAGGGTGGGGAATGAAGTTATAAATGAAATGAGTACCCAAGAGAATACATCTGTCTATTCCCTAAAATGTCACAGCTTCATAATGGAATATCCAAAGATTTCTTACAAGAAAATGTTAATGTAGTCTGATCTTTGTGTTGGTGTGTGAATTTCCATGAATTTTTAACATGCATTATGCACTAGCTGCCACATATCAGCCAAAAGATTACTGCCTGATCAATACAATGTAACTTACTTTACTCCACAGAAGAGCTCTGAAAACCAGATAAGAT
>NW_019769288.1:0-774 GCF_002891405.2 Cryptotermes secundus | reverse complement strand
GAGTACCTAAAAGTGCCTCAAACTTCTTGTTATTGGCTTCTATCTTGGCTTCCATATTTTCTTGGTTATTCTGTATCATGGCTTCCACTGTCTGCATTTCTCAGCAGGCCAACAGGCGTTCCAGTATTTGTTCCATCTTGTCTCAGTTCGACTGAATCAGTCCTATCTAATTCAATTAATCTGGTCAATCCAATCCCACTTCTGACACCAGCTGCCACGATTTTATGGGACTATACTTTCGGCTTGGATTTGTAATTGGAGTTACTGAACACCTACTGTAGGCTGATCATAGTAGCCGCGAAGTCTGAGGCATGAAATGTCTTCGCCCACTCGGACACTAGGACTGTGGGTTCGAATACCACGCAAAGCATGGATGTTTGTTTGTGTTAGATAGCAGACTTGCGACGGTCTGATCCCCGTCCAAGGAGTCCTATTGACTTATGTTAAGAAACTGGAGTGAAACGAATTGTTTCATGGGTGCCCTATGCTCCAAGCGGGAGCAACAGAAATAGAAGAAGAAGAAGACTTGTAGAACATAACTACAAATAAGTAGCGCTAACGCTAATTCACACACTATACTACGGTTCACTACAGCATACACTAAGTTCTCTCCGACTACTGTATCTTCACGGTTATCGCCTGGTAACGACTTCTAACGCCGCAGGTTCCTCAGCTTCCGTGTTCACAGCCCTTTATGACTGTCGACTGTCTCAGAACTAATTAAACTCTAGATGTGTCTTGCTTATAACACCTCTTCCAACAGTTCTATTGTTG
>NW_019769287.1:0-774 GCF_002891405.2 Cryptotermes secundus | reverse complement strand
CGACGTTTCGGAGGAACATCTCTATATTTAGGGTCGGAGAATAAGCCAAGAAAGAAGCAGGTAGCAAACTCTGAAGACGGAGACATAGTCCTCCGAAACATCAAATTAATTTTAACAGACTACACGGCGTTATTTTGCAGAAGATATAACTGTTCATGAAAGTATACCTTGGTCGGAGCTTCTATCTAGTTCTTAAAAGTAATTCACTGCCCTGAAAATACCACCGGAAAGAACCAAGTTTTCATCACATGTCAGAAAATTTTCTGTTATATGAAGGCGTGAAATCTAACAGAAATTTGACGATGTTTCGAGAGAAAGTAATACCTCATCAGAACCGAAGAGTAATTGAAGTACACAGCAACCATATTGTTCACTTCGCTTGTGGCTTGGCTTATTTTTCGACCTTAAAGCTGTAAATTCCTCAAAAACATAGATAAATTTCTACCAGACTACACGGTCTCATGTCACGGAAGATAATACTTTTTACATATTTATTAATATTAGTTATGTATATTCACACTTCCTCACATTCTTTCAATATCCATTTGAATTGCACTTCAGAACAACCTATAAAATCAAAATGTAACTGCTTAATCTATTGAACAATTTGACATTTTATTGAATGGAGTGAAATTAATACAAAATAATATCATAAAACTGTCATTTTTTTTCGCAGAATAAACCAGTTATGTAACTCCTTTCCCTTAATCTCTAAGGGACTCCAAGATTGAGTTCACTTGTGTCTCACGCTGATTTCATAATATTGAAAAAAAA
>NW_019769286.1:0-774 GCF_002891405.2 Cryptotermes secundus | reverse complement strand
TTTTTTTTTGCATTCCTTACTATTCATCATTTGCACGTCCCTCCATGCCAGCTTCGCATTAGCGCCGTTCAATAACACGGTCTGTAACACAAAGTGGAGAACTGTGATTCAGGTGTGACGGGTGATTCATGATGACTGTTGATACATTTCAAGAGTTCACTGGCTTCCAATTCTATTAGCAAAAGAAACGTTTCAGTATCTACAGGCATGCTTCGAGTAATTAGATTTACATTTTTATTTCTCTTTTTCTGCTTCTTCCATGACGATTTGATGCTCTGAATCCCACTTTGAGATTCAGAAGTGAGAATGTTTTTGTGAGATCTCTGGTTCCCACGGCAGTGAATAACATGAAGGTCTTTAGAATGTCAAGCCTTACATTATATTTTATTTATATTTATATTTCCATATTTGTTTTGTGTGATTTATTTTAAAAACTTTTTCAATATCTCGGATTATGTAGCTTCGAATGATAGGATTATTAGTAAATAGTGAATTATGTAGGCTGTTCAAAGAAACGTTAGTAACCTAATTTGAACTATAATCCCTGTTTTCGCCTGAAGGGGCTAATGTAAACTTCGAAAACGTTAATTCTGACCGAGATTCGAACCGGTTCACACCAGATGCTAGTCGGAATCGTTGTACCCTGAAGATGGAAACAATAGCTTCCACCGAAATATTTGTAATTGAGTCACATTGCTGAAGATTTTAACCCCGAATTGTTTTCGTCTTAATAAGCATACTTCAAATTCCTTCGGGGCACGCGGTAGCGTAGTT
>NW_019769285.1:0-773 GCF_002891405.2 Cryptotermes secundus | reverse complement strand
CTCTATCCGCAAAAGTTGGCACTAACTTCGGCCGACAAATGGCGGTCGCTCGGTCGGTATATTTCGCTTGCGAACTATAGGCCACGGAGAATTCATATTTCTTCCAGTTTGCTTGTAGTTTAAATAAGAGTCCATAATGTTTTCTGAGGAAATAAAAATGTGAATAAAGTTATTACTTTGATAGTTTCAATAGTCGATAAAGCGGCAGGCCATAGATTTGATGACCGAGTAATTTGGGTTTGATTCCCGGTAGGAGGAACAGATATTTCTCCTCTGCACACCATCCAGATCGACTCGGGGACCCACCCAGCACCCTAAGGTATGGGTACGGGGGTTAAGCGCCCTGATGGTGCAGTTTATTACTCACCTCCATGTAGTACCCCATACGTCTTGGTGTCTTGGTGCGTAATTAAGCGCGGTGACAACTTCAGTTTGCTTTATTTAGTCTCTGTGATTCTGGTTATGGCATTATGCGTGGGGCTCTTTGAGTGGCGCTACTGAGAAAGGGAAACACAATTCACCCAGCATGGATTTGAGTGCTTGGGGAACCTGTAGATTGCCCTTCGGACGAACTGTGTGCCAAGTCGCATGGTCTCGTATTTGTAACACTGACGCCAATATTGCAAGCACTAATTAACAGATTTTCGTGAAAATTGATATAACCAGTGCCGTTGAAAATCGAAACATTCTGCACCCTGTCTTGCACCAAATAACACCGCTTCAATATTTTGTGCCCATTTTCTATTTAATAATTACATGCTTTGTCGTGTTTA
>NW_019769284.1:0-773 GCF_002891405.2 Cryptotermes secundus | reverse complement strand
CCTCCTTATAACCCCTTTGCACAGACCAAGTAGCAAACACTGTTTCCAACAGTACCTCTATTGTTGCATGCATATCCTTTCCCATAGGAATGTGTTTTCCAAGCCATTGCCTAGAAACGCCTCTGGGTGCTACAATACATTACAACATGCAAAGAGAAATAACCAAGGGCATGAATTCTCTCTTCACAAAACAGTTTAATTTGTTTGTTGGAAGTTTGCATTTAGACTCAGTTCATACAGTACGTCCTCCCATTTCCATAAAGAAGCTACACGTAACTTCACAGTTTTAATTTGTCCTTTGTGCTTACAAACAAAGTCGTTATGATATGTTCAATTTGAAGTTGTCACAGCAATGATTGTGAAGAGTAATATTCTGGGGTATTTCACCACACAGCCTGGTAGAAATTTAGCAGTACTTCAGAGAAATATCAGTAAACTTCTCTATTTGACTATGTGGCAGCATATGCCAGAAGAAACTACCCTGCACTTCATATGCTGAGAATCCCTGTTACAATGATCTGCTGGTACATGGCGTGACATGGCATTTTCTTAGCATACTCTCCATATTCTGAGGGATGGGGGAGCCTTATAAGCTCACCATCTTTATACATAATAATGTATGTCTCCCACTGTAACCTTTAAACCCAACAAAATCATTTTATGAAACTATCCAAATATCCTATTCTTGGAAGCTGCTACATATTTCTAGCTCTAAAATTACCCATATTAACATTGACGCTGATCATTCTGAGCCCTTATTTATTTGGATGATT
>NW_019769283.1:0-773 GCF_002891405.2 Cryptotermes secundus | reverse complement strand
GGATATAGACAAATGGACGCTAATGTGAACAATTGCAACGGGATGAAGAAATACAGAATCTTTAATGTTATACCGGGTTTTAAGTTAACTATCATCCAGGCACATAAACTGCAGATGTTGACACGTCTATTAACTTGCTCACCCGCACAAGATATAGTAATTCCTTTCACCCTAATACGTTTTTCAGTATTCCTTCTTTCTTGTAATTTGGATCGGGAAACATTACCATAACGGCCTCTGGAAGTGTGGCTTTCTCTTGTTGAAATACGAAGTTGGTCGTGCAGAGGAATGGAGACATAGCGAAAGAAAGATAAGCGATATGACGTGCTAGGAAGGTCAGAGGTCATGTTAGCGTCCGATTTAGATGTGCGTGGATTCCTCTACCTGCCAGGTACGGTGGGATGGAGGGAAAGCTTGTGGGGAGCAGAACAGAGAATTGAAGTGCTGTCCGGTTATCGTAATTCAGGTCATGTGAGGTGTGCTAGGTGTGTGGTGAAGTAACACAGACTAGGATTCATTTTGCTGTGGCATTAACGGTAAAATTGTGTGTTGGATTAATCACCTGGCTGTGAGATATGGAGGTACAGCTATACGCATTCTTAATACAAGGTTACTGGAAATGATTAATTCCAAACACTGTATTTTCCAAAGTATTTCACATACAAATATGATTTATACATAAAAAGAGCCGCAAACTCACCACGTTTGCATCATGATACACCAGTTGTCAGCATGAATGCAGTGTCTCACAAAATGGCGACGAAGCTGGAAAA
>NW_019769282.1:0-773 GCF_002891405.2 Cryptotermes secundus | reverse complement strand
TTTAATATTTTAGATCATTAAATCTATGTTGTTTGAGATCCCATTATTGATTTTGTTACAGAAAGAATAGAACTATAAAAAACTAGGGGTTAAAATATTGACAGTTTGTCTGGGCCTGAAGCTCAAGGAATGTAATCCTGTCTGTCTCATGTTAATAACGAATTTGACTTATGATTTATCTACTAGAGCTCAGTTTTTGAGATTACATTAAGTCATAAGTCTGGCATATGAATGTAACAAACTTCACTGACAGTTTGCACCCTCCATACGCTGTCTAAAAGAGCATGCCATAACAAATCTGTACCCATGCCTCACCTATTTATTCACACATTTTCAGGCATGAAGTTTCTGTCAAGTACTGCATCTTGTGGCATTTTTTTCAGAGAGATTACTAGATTTATTCTCTACCCATATTTTATAATGATAAGGCATGATACAGGATGTTGATATATGTAAGATATAATGAGAATACCATTTCAGTTTCTATTAACTTTTGCTATATACAGTATGCCACTCAGTTGTTACATGATGAGGTGATTTTATTGCTAATATTTTATGAAATTATTGAGGACAATATCTGATAGTTCTGATCTTGAATACATCTGTTATGGGATAAATAAGAGAAATGTTTGAAGTACTATAATGCAAATTTTCAGTTTGCTTGAACTTCAAAAATTTGTTCACAGTTTCCTCTCCAGTGTCTATGTCTTGGTGACTAATTACATCTACTGTAACTTACAAACAATCAATCTACCAGTGCATATTTCTTTAAC
>NW_019769281.1:0-772 GCF_002891405.2 Cryptotermes secundus | reverse complement strand
GACCTGTCGTCTTGACAGATTACTGATGATGATGATGATGAATAGCTAAAATACTTTCAATTCACCCTGGTATTTTATAAATAAATTTACGTTGATGTAATGGAATATATTTATGTAACACATATTCACTAATTATATGTTTTATATTTGACAGAAGAAACAAATCCTCTAACACCTGTTCTTAATAGAATTTCCGAAGCATTGTAAACAAAACTACAATTATCTTGTTAGAAACAGGGACTACTGCAGTTGTCCGTTAATATTGGAATTGAAATTTGAAGGCATGCTATTTGTTGTTGCTTTAGTAAAAGTTAGTTCTTGCAATATTTTTATTTTTCAGGAGTATTTTTTGTTGATTTTATGATTTCAGAGAAATGTCCATAGACGTTCTGTTAGATACCGAAGTCCTAGGAGTGCGAACTTTGGTGCTGATCCCAGACACGGTCTGTTGAAACCTCACATTCCTTCAGAGGTGACAGAGCTCACAGAGAGCGAGTGAAGTATATCAGAAGATTTACTAGAGAGCTCTGTCGCCGAAACTGCCAATGATATTGGTGAGAATTTGCTAGATATTTTCTGCTTTTAACAATCATCAAGAAGGAGTTGCAAATAAAGCGCACACAGAACGCAACATTCCTTATACGAAACTGTGGAGTGAAATATCTCGAAATTATATTTTTCAATTGCGAAATGAAACGATGCTAACAATGCAGGAAAAAACAATAGATATAATTTTCATTTCATGCATCCTGTTGTGTTATAATATATAATT
>NW_019769280.1:0-773 GCF_002891405.2 Cryptotermes secundus | reverse complement strand
CTCCACTGGTCCCCATCCTGAGCCAGATCAAGCCAATCCATACCATCCCATCCTGTAAGTCATCTGTTTACACTTCCATATTCACCACTGACATGACCATCAAGATTAAGTGCCAAAAGAGAGGAACAATTCTTAGATCCAGCCAATTTACACCACACTGTTCACCTACCTGGTCTCACAAATTGGCTACCTTATAATAATCTATTTCTTATTATATTGTGGCATATCTGCTCCATGCAAGAACTGTTGAGCCACAGTAACAGCCATTGCTAAGTAATACATGTATGAAACAATAAAACGGGGTTATGCAACCCGTTTCTAGGCAACAGCTCAATAAACATGTCCCTGTGTGGGCAGTGACATCACAAATTACAGAGACTGTGTCTTCTGTGCGTGGTCTGTGCCGAAGGTTTATAGGGGACAACAAAGGTCATCTGCAGGTAGTCATAGCTAAGAAGTTGTGAGTCATACAGAGAATTCAAGAGACTAGAAACTCCTCAAGATCCAGATAACAGTCAGAGATTCATTATCAAGAAGTAGTTCAATGTGAGCTGTTGTAATCCAGTGTAAATGTAACAGAGACATCCAGTATATCCAATCAGCAAATCTAGAACCCACAATTATTAGTCATGCTACCCCCTTATATGTGATAATATTTTACAAGTTTATAACTTTACATTGTAGTGCTTAAATAGAAACAGAGGTGTTGCCATCACATAAACATTTCTTCTTGTTCAGTTCACATGTTTCGGCCCATACACGCCATCATCAAG
>NW_019769279.1:0-773 GCF_002891405.2 Cryptotermes secundus | reverse complement strand
GTTGCATGCAAAAAAATGTTGCTCATGACTTTCAGTACGACCTACATAGGTTTTGAGCAACCGAATGGAAGACATTGGCCCCTAATAGGGCAGGGCCTGTCCCTCCAACAAATATTCCCATTATTGTCATGTTCCACAAGTACCTGAACTTAACCCTGGTGTTACAGAAAACAGTTATCATTGTTTGTAGTCTCATGCATCTGAGTTTAAAAGATTAAACTTACCAGTAAAAATAAGATCCTGTTATATATGCCTATGTTTTAGTCACCAGACCTTGGAACCTGGGAAGATAGCCCTGGGTGGGAAGATCAAGCTCAAGAAGACTGGGACTCTGATACAATTCTGAAGGAAAAACGCCGTTTGGAGAGGCAGCGGAGACTAATGGAGCAACAGCAGAAACGTCAAGAACGAGAACAGCTGAAGATGGCTCAACCTATCGCTTTGGGAGCGAGGTTAAGTTGACAGTAATTCAGTGCACCGAAGTTGGCCTCATATAATAAGATGGGTTAATGTGACTGTAAATATGTATAGAATACAGTCTGAACACTTGAGTTTTCTGTAGGCCTGTGGTAATTGCCATGTGACAATACTTTCTGACGTTCCGTTTCAATGCTGACAAATGACAGCTCACTGCCTTGAATAAAGCTTGGCCTGGGGAAAACAATATGTACTCACACAACTAGGTGAAAAAAGAAATACTGGCTTAACTTATTCAATTTTGGCTGCCATCACCTTCAAAATAGTCTCCTTGGGAATGTATACAGCAATGCCAT
>NW_019769278.1:0-773 GCF_002891405.2 Cryptotermes secundus | reverse complement strand
CACGATCCTGGCTTCCGAGCGAGAGAAGACAGTACATGCCTTAGATCGCAGGGCTACCGTGACCGGCGTATTCAGGATTTGCTAGGTTCAATTCTCGGCCTAGACACCAGCTATCCTGATGGAGGATTCTTTTGTTTTTCCTCAGTTTCTCCTTAAAACATGTCTGGATAATACTTCGTTTATGACACGGCTGCTTCCTTGCAAGTTCTTTTCAATTAATATAAAAGCATATAGTCTGTATTTAGAAAGCATCGTTAAATAACCAACGAAATTAACGCCCACAATTGGACAAAGATTCATCCGCCTCTGGTCCTCGGAACCGCACATTTTTCCTAATGTTAGTCTTCCATTTCCTTGTCAGTGTTCAATATTGTCGTTCTCACAGTAGTTCCTCCAACAAAACTCCGTACGGTTTTGTAATCCTCATACGCATCCCTTCATTGCGTCCTATATATATTATCACCTAAAAATACTAGTCGATCTGTCTAAATTACGATCGCTTAAAACATTTTCTTGGAACTTCCTCCACCACCCGAGTCCATTAAAAGCACTACTTTCCGGAAAGTGGTTCTATTTCCGGCTTCGGAGTAACAGGATATGAAAGAAAACCTGTTCTCTTGGGCCTTGGATTAGATTTCCTCTCTACAGTCTTAATATTCTGTATCCTGTTCACCTGAATATAAAAATAAACCGCAATGTTCTAATGTTTAAAACAATGTGTGACGTCATCTTCTAAAAATTTATATTTAAGTTTAGAAATCACGATTTTTTTT
>NW_019769277.1:0-771 GCF_002891405.2 Cryptotermes secundus | reverse complement strand
TTACTAAGCTAGCAAAGCAAAGCTAGAAATCTAGCTTAGCAAAGCTAGCGAGCAAGACACGCAAAGCAAGCACGCAAGCAAAGCAAAGTTAGAAAGCTAGCAAAGCAATGCCAGCAAGCTAGCAACGGAAAGCTAGCAAAGGTAGCTACGCATAGTTAGTACGCTAGCCACGCAAACCTACCAAGCTAGCAAACCAAAGCTGCCAAGCTAGTAACGCAAAGGTACCAAGCTAGCAATACAAAGATAGCAAGCTAGTAACTCAAAGCAAACAAGCTAGAACGCAAAGCTTTGAAGCTAGCAACGCAAAGCAAGCTAGCTAGCTACGCAACGCTAACAAGCCAGCAAAGCAAAGCTACCCAGCTAGAAAAGCAAAGCCCGCAAGCTAGCAAATCAAAGATAGCAAGCAAGCAACTCAAAGCTAGCAAGCTAACAACGAAGAGCTAGCAAGCTAGCAACGGAAAATTAGCAAGCCAGCAACTCAAAGCTGGCAAGATACAACGCAAACCTGGCAGGATAGCAACGCAAACCTCAAAAGCTAGCAACGCATTCTAGCAACGCAAAGCTATCTATCTTGCAACGCCAAGCTAGCAAGTTAGCAACGCAAACTTATCTAGCTGGCAACGCGTTGCTAGCAAGCTATCAACTTAAAGCTAGAAAGCTAGCAACGCAAAGCTGGCAATCTGGAAACGCTAAGCTAGCAAGCTAGAAAAGCAAACGGCAAGCAAACAACGCAAAACTGGCAAGCTAGCAACACAAAGCTGGCAAGCTAGC
>NW_019769276.1:0-772 GCF_002891405.2 Cryptotermes secundus | reverse complement strand
GGCAGTAGAGGGGATATTGGTGCTTTGCCTGTGCCATTGGGAATGGTGAACTGGGAACAAGGTATGCATCAAAAACCCCTAGGTAACTCATGTTCTCAAGCAGTCCCCCATCGCAGTGCTCACCAGACAAATATGTTGCTTAACTTTCTACTGTGCATCAAGCAGTGGTGAGATCACCATGAATTGACACTGTAGAACATGGCCTACATGAAATCTGCTTGAATAATGCCTATCTGAAAAGGATGTGCCCAACCTCTAGTGGTAAAAGATTACAAATTTAAACTTATTTTATTTGAGGTAAAATTGAGCCTTGCGTCTGGATGGATCCATGTTTCATCACAAGATGGTTTGATTGAAGGATCCATAAACTTTCATTGCATATAGTGGCAGAGAATGCAGAAAATTGGATATGCATTGTCTTATGCTTTCAGGGAAGTGTTTAGGACACTACTTTCTCTGATGCTACCATTCAGTGCCGTGAAATCAGTGTGGTTTATTTTTATAATAGTTTATAGCAAAAGGTTCTGAATTACCAGTTGAAAATTATGCTGTATAGTGATTTAGTTAAAAAAGTTGGATCAGCAGGACATGTAGCATGGGCAGAAACATGAGGTATGTACAACAAGCTTGTGGAGAGACATACTGTGAGACAAACCAAAGGTAGAAATGATTTGAGAGAAACGGGTTGTCTGTGTACAAAGGAGAATCAGTAAATAGGTCACGAATGGATATAAAACTTAAAGCTTGTGATATTCGAACCTGGAAAAAAAAT
>NW_019769275.1:0-772 GCF_002891405.2 Cryptotermes secundus | reverse complement strand
TGTTTACTGTGAGAACCATACAGAACACATGAATACACTGTGCGGACAGATTGCAGAGTTCAAGCATGTGGTACATATAGTTACCACTGTTCTTCGAATGCTAACCATTTCTCGTGGTGAAAGAAGCAAGGAGAGGCAGTTACAACGGCATGCACACTTACCGACATCTCTGCTACGTGCAGTAGACTGTCACTTACATGGAAGGAAACACAAATGTCTGTTAGTCCGAGAGTAAGAAACGAGCTTCACATCTGACATTTCTTCTTGTTCGTAACATCGCTCCTGTTTCCGGGAAACGTATTTCGCTCGCACTCTGAAACTGTAAGAAGTGAGACAGGCGCGGCAGGCCCCGGCATTCTGAGGACAGAAACGTTTCAAGTGTCTCTGAGTTTGAGACTTGGTTCCTTGTTCCTCAAGTTCAGGTCAGATCGAGGAGAGGGGACTGGAGCTTCGTAATTTGCCATGTTTACCAAAAATTATGGGCGAGACATGCAGCAGGAGTGGGGTAGATGAGAAATGCGTACAGATTTTTAATTAGAAAACCTGAGTGGAAGAGACCACATGCAAGATCGAGGTGGAGATGGGACAATACAATCAAAAATGAACCTTCGGATTCCATGAAAGTTGGTGAAGTTGACTATATCAGCGACTATCAGTTTTCAAGAAAGGTTTCAACCCGCGGAGTTAAGAGTCTCGAGTAAAATGGACAATGGTTTACTTACCGACGCTGTCAGCGAATTATATAGCGTCAAATACATAGTAGCAAGTTAAT
>NW_019769274.1:0-772 GCF_002891405.2 Cryptotermes secundus | reverse complement strand
TCCTGTCACCCGATATTACTGTAACCTGAAACGTCGAAAGCGTGAGAAACGCCTGCGTTTGAATTGTCTCGAGTCGTGCTGTGCGCAGCGACGCGTCCTTTAACCACCGTCTCCAACTTCTTAAGTTCAGACACGATTTAATGATCCTTAGCTGAAGATATTTTGTGTGAAACAAATTTAAAACCACTGGAACACAATTCTCTTGTCTCACATATTCACATTGCCTATATCCACAGCAATAAAATATTAGTGTTTCTCATCGCAGCTGAGAAGAAAAATAGACCAGGTTTGTTTCAGACTTTATGAAAAACGCGAGCTTTCGGAAATGGCAGTAGAAAAGATGTAGTCCTACTTAAATTTTGAACAGCCTACGCAGACTTTCCAAATGTATTCTTTTCTATCGATTCTACTTGCATCATTGTCATTGGCGTTTCTTTATTCCTGACGTGAATCTTGTAGCGGGACAATTACAGTCTAATTATTCTTCATTTCATAAAATATGCAGTGTCTACCCTACAACTAACTAATCAATTAACTAACTAATCAACGAACTAACAAACCAACTCAGCAACTAATTCGCTGACAAACAAATTCACTAACCGACCAACTGATTAACCAAGCAAGTAAGAATTAACTAAATCTACAAGTGCTCTTGTAAACATCCAATGATTCTTAGTTTTATTGGAATCCTTTCAGTGATCTCGGAAATAAAACAAGCGGACGGACAGGCGGGACCTCCCGACTATGAGTTCATTTTATTCATTGCGTGTTA
>NW_019769273.1:0-772 GCF_002891405.2 Cryptotermes secundus | reverse complement strand
GAGAAGACTGCTTTCTTCAGCGTTACAAAAGTTTAGTTCTTGGAAGGTTATGGGTTTAAATCTTGGCCTGGAGTTCGGTCATCCCAGCAGATATTTTTTTGTGGTTCCCCAGCTTCCTCCATTCAAGAAGACTAATCTTAATTCTCAGCACCTTCATCATCAGTCCTGTGTATCTTATTTTGTTTCTATATCTTTTGACAGGTGCCACATTTGAGGGACACATTGAGGCAAGCAAGCTCGTACATCCTCTGGTGTTCGCGTATGTGACTACTCAGCAAGTTCCGCTGACAGTAAAAATGCTGCAACTTATGTCATTTCGTGCAGTACAAATCAGCGACTGGGTAGGAGAGTTCATCCTTGCTGTTCTTATGTTCAGAAAGATCAGAACTGAACCTGAACAGCTCTGTGAGCTTTTGAAGGTAAAACTTGTGATAGGTTTCCTTGATATGCATTTGCAAGCTGTATTGTGCAGTAGCTTATTAATTTAATTGAAACATATCATATTACTGTCAGTGCTCATTGGTTTGTACATACTCCTTGCACAAAGTACATGAAATGCACCTGTTCATCTTGTCCAACTTTCCATCTGCCATCTAACCTGTGAAACTTCTGAGTTGTTTTCAATGAAATATGGTATTGCGGGAGGGAGGGTACATTAAAAATTGTCAAGAGGATTTGATTTTGGTTCATATTGTTAAAGTATAGTTGTCATTAAGATCCACAACTTTTATTGCATATTTTTTCAACATTTCATGAAACCTTAATGTGTTTG
>NW_019769272.1:0-772 GCF_002891405.2 Cryptotermes secundus | reverse complement strand
TTTTACTAGCAATTATCATCTAGGAATAGGGGATTTTAAATCCCCCCAGTACTACAGAGTTGGTAACCAAATTTCAAAATTGGGGAACTGTATTAGTATTACACAAATGCATGCTTTGTCAGCTACCCTATGCAACATTAAGGCACCTCAACATGTGGCAAATAAAAGCTAACATTACTGACACCACTGAAGGAAGAAAGATGAGTTGGGTGACAGATTAAGGAGCATGACAAATAAGGAAATGCATATATAAAACATTAGTTGGAACGTGCCAAGAAGACAGAAGCAAATAGTAAAAGTAATATTAACCTGAGTTTTGGAAGAAAGGAATCTGAAGATGTGAACTGAACTTAACCGTAAGGCAACCGCAGGTGTGACACAATGTTGTCTTGTAGAAGTTTCCAGTTGTTTCTGAGGAATGTACTGCCTCCATCTCAAATGTCAATGGGTAGGAAAAGCAGTGAATAAAGTGGTACAGAGAAATACTGGGACAGGAGCCCTGAGTGAACTAATAGAAGCACATGGCTGACCGCTAAGGAAGACTTCATTGCATACAGCACAAATGGAAGTTTCAAATCATATGTAAATGTGTATTATGTACGGATGACAAACACTATGTTTCAGAAGCTGGATCTGCTTCCATTCTCAGTTAAGGAGGCTGAAGACACCTACTCTCCTGGGTCCATTAGAAAGAGCTAACTTCATACACTGGCCCCAGTAATCTTGAGCTTTGAAGTAGGTTTTCCTTGTGTTCATTATGAACACGCTGACA
>NW_019769271.1:0-772 GCF_002891405.2 Cryptotermes secundus | reverse complement strand
TCAATAGATGTTTCGGAGGAATATGTCACCTCCATCTTCATTGCTGAAGTGTAAGAGAAGGAAGACACCAGAGTGTCATGTGAAGCATGTTTATATGTAGTAAACTTAACGCAGTCGGAATATGTACCACTGCAAGTTACGCACAGAACTGGGTAACTGAATTGTATAATTATGATTAATCGTCTGGGATGTGACGCCGTGTAGTCTGGCATATCGGCTAGAGCCATAATTATGTAAAGGGTGAAAAGTTACTGTGCTTAATTACCTAAGACGTGTGGGCGAATGGAAGTAGAGCTGCACAGTTTTTTACTTCTGCATTAAATGGATGTGAGTAGCCAGCTTGACGCTCCTACCGCTTTCTCTCCGGGACAGGAGCACCAGGTACCAATTGATGGGAGACTGGGTGGGCCCCAGAGCCGGTCTTGACGCTTTGAAGAGGAAAATCTTGCACAGCCGGTAATCGAACCCCGGAGACAACCATTTTCTGTTCTTTTTTATTCCGTTCTGTACAGGGTTTACGTACGAATTGTGGTCCTGAATTATATCAGACACGTGCGTTAAGCATAACAGCTTTCCTCGTAAACACCGCAGTCTGTTTCCAGGGAAACGAAACTGATGACGAAGAGAGAGATTAGTGCTAAAGATTTCTCTTGAGGAATACAACTTAACTTTACGGAGCAGAGTCCTTCTAGAGAACCTAATAGTTGCTCAGCTAGTGTAAAAATCACCGACCTTCTATGATACGCGAAGGTTCACTGTCCTCTCGTTTGCT
>NW_019769270.1:0-772 GCF_002891405.2 Cryptotermes secundus | reverse complement strand
TGTTGACAGAGGATCAACAGTGCACATAACTGTCAAGCTTGAAAAGGAGTTTCAAGGCACTATTAGCAGTAAACACATGGGGATACCATCAATAGGAGCTTTTGCATCACAGTAATGCTGCACCTCATATGGCAGTAGTGACTGTTGCAATTATTTCAAAATCGTAGCTTCCCTCTCAGCAAACATACAGCACAGATCTTACCCTAACTTTTCACCGTACCTTTGGACCCCCCAAAGATCCAGCACATGGATGTCAAGGATGTTGTGCATGCATTGCTTTGCATGCAACTGAAAATATTCTTCGTAGATTTCATCAGGAAGCACCTGGGATGAAGTAACAACTGTGCTGAGACACTAAAGGATTGCATTATGAGTTAGTGTGCTGGACTCATGAACAGATGGTCATGTGATAAAATGCAACCTGAGTTAGTCTTCTTACTGTACGAATATTTGATTTCTACTGTTGCCGTTACTGTCATCATCATCATCATCATTTTGGAAGACCTTAAGCAAATATTCTGTCTATATTCAATCTTTCAAGATATAAACCTAAAAAGATCTGTACTGTCACCACAGTAATAAGTACTGATACACAATCAATATTTCATCCATAACGTGAAATTATGTTCATGATTTATCTCCATACCAAATTTCACATCTAGGAGACTGGAGAAAACTGCATAATGAGGAACTTGTACTCTTCTCCAAGAACAATTAGAATGATCAAGTCAAGCAGGATGAGCCAGGCAAGGCATGTAGCATGAACAGGGGA
>NW_019769269.1:0-772 GCF_002891405.2 Cryptotermes secundus | reverse complement strand
CAGCGCAACGATCCCCACGGCCATTAATCTCGGTTTTCTAGACCGCAAAAGAGGCCGATACAAATCTCAAAATTATACCTTGTAATCTATCGTCATATAAAGCATTAGACGTACTAACACACAGAACAAAAGAATTATCATAAAACGTCATAATAGCATCGACATCTGGTGGTCTTCATATACTGAAAGAGAGACTATATCGGATGGCAGCAGCCGGAGATAAAACGCCGTGTAGTCTGGTAGTTTATTACCAACGTCACAAAGGATCCTTCGTCCATATTTCTCCTATCATGAAGATGAAAGTAGCAGGCTCGTTCAAAACGTCGATGATTGTCTGCCAGACCATTCGTTATTATATCCCATAAAGCAGCAATGTTCACATTCACAACCGCCATAACCTCCATATTCACAAGAACGTACGGCTGGATCCTATCGTGAGCCACAAGGATCCAATCTACGTCCTCACGCACTTCATTTAAACACTGTCCCTTGCCTAGGGCGAAGTATTCAAGGCTTCTTATTCCCTTCAGGTTTTCTTGTCAGAACTTCATGTGAATTCCCTCAGTTCTCCTACACATGCTGCAAGCCCTGATTATCTTATTCTCCTTAGTTTCATGACCCTAATTGTAAATGGGTGTGTGTCACAGTAGCTGCGCGGTCTAAGGCATGAACTGAATCGCTCGCTCGGAATCGCCCTGGAATCGTAGGTTCGAATCCCACTCAGAGCATGGATGTGTGGTGTGTGTAGACGTTTATTCTGTGTTTGTGTTGT
>NW_019769268.1:0-772 GCF_002891405.2 Cryptotermes secundus | reverse complement strand
TGTATGGTGATATTCACTCCACTATACGAAAGGGTAATTGAAATATAATGAACAATACAGTGTACTTGAGAATATGGGCACTTGGGTTTCAAATGCAGTATCAAATGACGCTGATATAGTAATTAGATACGAATCAATCCAATTTAATTCATTTATCAGAGTGCTTGATAATTATGAAGTATATTATAATATGTATATTCAATAACAGGGAAGAATTTAATATGCATGAATTAACATAGAATAGAATAAAAACTAAATATAACAAATAAATTACAATTATTGAAAACAAGAATCGACGAGGGAGTGAATAATATACGTCCACTGATTTTTTACATTTTGGTAAAAATAAAATTAAAACTTATTTCAATATTCTCCACGAATACCTATAGGGCTTAGCCATAACATAAATGTCTGGCAGTAAAATACTAATTTAACCAAGCATTTTATCAAAATACAGAATTTCATGATTCATCCAGAAAATTAATACCTGAGCTCGGGCTTCAATAAATCAAGTACAGCTGAATATTCATTGTTGCATAAAAATGGAAAGCTCTCTCACAATTTTTGGAAACGTAACGTGTTGTCACGTGTATTAGTGACTTCAGACGCGGGTGTGTCTCGGGGAGTCGATGTACTGGATGTTGACCAAGCGGAACTACAATTAATTACAACACTTTCAATATTACTCTAACTGCAACACTTCGTAACCAGGAACAGTGATAATACACTAAAGGTTACTGTAACTACACCACATAAAATAAAGATTTCACTT
>NW_019769267.1:0-772 GCF_002891405.2 Cryptotermes secundus | reverse complement strand
TTCCTCAGAAAGCGTCATTAAATAATCTGCGAGTCATGAGTTTGAATAGTCTACCTGTTGCTTTTTAGCCGATTTTTGTGTCTTGAAAAGAAAGTGACAAAGTAAGAGAGGAAGGAGGAAGGAACGTTGGGACAAAGTGACGAAAGAACATGGTTGCCGAAGAGGAGTGTGTGAGCTTGTTGAGAACGATGCCGCCGTATTTAGTGGTACTAGATAATTTGTGAAGGAAATTCTTGTAACTATGCTGACCATACGTCCTGGTTTCTGTATTTTATCTCCGGATCTGAACCGCTTGATTTAGAAGTGAAGGAATATCACAGATTTCTACTTAATATAATCCTTGTGTTCTTACAACCAAAACTTACTTGCTTAGACGTGCATTTATTCTGAAACACACTGTCACTAACACAGTGTTTCTTTGTACGTTGTTGTCAGCGAGAACGGAAGCAGACGAAACACGTGTTGAGGTTTATTTTACGATGCAGTGGTGTTTACACTGTGGCGTCGAATTGTAGGGTGGGTGATGCGTTTTAAAGGGCGTGGAAGGCTTTCGTGGCTTAGTTGAAGTACTATCGCATCATTTGCCTGTTGGGACCTTGGAAGACCACAAAAAAATAACTTGTCAGGATAACCGATGTGCCGGCTTATATTCGAACCAAGCACCACCCACATACAAGTCTAGATCGTTACCGCTGATCATTTTCCAGCATATGTCCCCATACCTGCTCCCCACAATTCCGTTCCTGGCACCCGACAAGGCACGAACCGTATT
>NW_019769266.1:0-772 GCF_002891405.2 Cryptotermes secundus | reverse complement strand
CGTAAATTTCCATTTCGTTTCACCAAAGAAGGGAAATATTTGGACCTTGTGAGCCTCGAAAGTGACGTGAATATTAGCCGCTCTTTGCAAAGTAAGTTTAGAATGCCTTAATTCGAAGTCATGTCTGTACCTCTGCCCTTCGTCTGTGGCCTGGTAGCACTTGGAGAGACATTTTAAAATTGGCGTTTGGAGATTTTCACTAAGAATTATCGTCAGTTCCGCTTTTCCAGGCATATTGATGCATACGAAAGGCTACATTTCGTAAGGCCACACATCATATTTACTTACATATGGCCGAGCAGATTAGTATACGTAAAGGTTAACCTCCCAGAATCTCGGCTGGAATATCGTCTTCATTCACTGAGATTTTCCTTTGGTTTTCTAATTCTTTCAGCCAAATATCGCGATAGTCCTTCGTCAAGGACACAACCACTTCCTTCCAAAACCTTTCTGATTCCTCAGGAATCAACCTACGATTCGACGCTGTAGAAGTAGAAATTTTTTGTTCACGGCCAAAAGTTTTAATTACCTTTCGACTCGCGTCCCAAATTCAGCGCCTCTCCTCTCGGACCAAAATTTATATTTAATCTGTGCACACTGGAAAATTCTAATCCAAAACGTAAATGATTTTAGACATGAAGTTAGCTTGAGTGCTTTGAAAGGTCTCGACCCGTCACATGGTCTTTGCAACTGAATTTCGGGTCGCGACCTATTTTACGGAACCTTGATATACGTCGCTACGGCGTCGTAAAGTAAACCCCCAAAATAATGT
>NW_019769265.1:0-771 GCF_002891405.2 Cryptotermes secundus | reverse complement strand
TGATCTAATCCTTCCAACCGCACTATGGCCCTGGGGTTGACTCAGGCAATACCGGAAATGAGTACCAGGCATCTTCCTTGGGGTAAAAGGCGGGCGGTGCGTAAGGTTGACAACCTCACTGCCATCTGTGAGCCGGTTTTCTATAAAATGTGGGAGCCTCGACGGCTCACAACCTTATGGACCTCCACAGCCTGTTGCAGAGATAACTTTACTTAACCTCACTGCCATCTGTGAGTCTAGTGTCCAAAACATGGGAGCCTCGACGGCTCTAAACCGTATTGGCCTCCAAGGCATGTTTCAGGTGTAGCTTTTCCTATTATTATGGGATCTGCATTAAATGTTACGACGTGAAGTTTAATATTACTGTGTTATGTGATATGTCGGAATAACAGTTGTTTCGTCTTTAGTTTAAAAGAGTTTTGCTATCGGGATGTTAGGTTCTCAAGTCGAAAAGTAACGAATATTTCTGATTCCTGGGATGTGACGTCGTATGGTCTAGTATATCGCTAGGATTATTTTTGAGGAACGTGCTGCCTCCATTTTTGTTCTAATTTAAACAGTTTTATATTGTGACATGACGCCTAAAAGCCGCAGTAGTGGAATCGTAGCCAGGTGTCCATCCCAGGCAACGGCTGAGTAAACACAACCTGAACCCCGGAATGGTGAAGTCAGAATAGACGGCTGTTCCTAGGCAACGGTGTGTTAAATCACGTTTACACAGCAACGAATACTCTGGGATAGATTAACGCGTTATTTAGAGAATGAATACCT
>NW_019769264.1:0-772 GCF_002891405.2 Cryptotermes secundus | reverse complement strand
GTAGTGGTTTCCAGGACGGTTGACGCAACACAGACTGCCACCCGAAAGCGTAAAAGCAAGTCATAGCAGTTGGGGTAGGATAACAGACCACAATTTTAACAATGGTGTCAGGAGTTTGGGATAGTACAACACTGCATAACACAGCGAAAAAGACGCATTGCCTGAATTCATACTGTATTATCAGTTTATGTCTTAAATTCTTAGTGCAAAAAGGAAAGTTAAGCTTTAAATAAATTCACCATTTGTTAGCCTTAGGTTATCGTAGCTTAAATATTTGCAAGGAGACAGATTAATTCTGATAACATTAAATTGCGTAACACGAAAACGTGACATATTAAAATCACGAAGCAACTGTTTAAGCCCTCTTAAAATTAAATGAGAACAGAGAAGATAGAAGCTTCATGAAGATACGAGAAATTCAAGCCCTTCCGTCTGCGGCTGCCTTTGTCTGCTGTCAACGTAATTAAGTGATACCCTCCATTTGACATGTCGAATGTGCACATGCGCACGAAGTACAAGAGGCGACAACGCTTACCCACGTCATACAGCGCATCAAATATCTGGACAGCGAAAGAAACGGTTTTCCATCATTCACAGCTGCTACTCTTAACCCAGATTCATGAAACTAAATTAATTTTTAAATGTTAAGTAAAAATGACTCGTATTAGGGAGATACAGATTTGAAACTCGGTTCGGAGATCAGCTGTCCTGAGGCTTCATGGCTTCCTTCAGACTCTCAAGAGAGATTCTGGGACAGTATTTTGAAATGGGC
>NW_019769263.1:0-771 GCF_002891405.2 Cryptotermes secundus | reverse complement strand
TCCTGTGCAGGATGCAGCAGATGTTATTTCATATTCAAATCATTCCATGCTGGATCATCACAGAAAAGTGCAATTATCAACCTAACCCTCAATTTCACTGAAAGCTGATGAGCTTATAGGCTCCATAGAGAATAGTAAGAGGTAAAGGTAAAGTCATTGTGTTTAATTAATAAATTAAACACTTTGCCATGAAGATGTATGGGGGAGTAGACATATAGCTCCACTATTCTTGATCTTTGCACAAGATGGTGGTCAGCTTCATGCCTTGTCTGCTTTGCCTTTGGGGAAAGAGTCCCTAGTACCCATTGGCTAGGAGGGTGGGTGGACCCCAGAGCTAGTCTGGACACCATGGAATAGCCAAAAGTCTCTTTATCAAATCCCACTCATCAAGCCTGTACTGATTGAGCTATGCTGGCTCCTTTCTTTAAGAGTTTGAGCACCATATATCCTGCAGTTTCTGTGGACCAGGTGTGTGAAAATCGTAAGAAATAGCTCTTTTTGACACCATCTTATTAAAGATTATAACTTGTTCTGTACAGAGCTCATAAGGGGCTTGTTTGAAAGCTAATGATATGATCTTTTGCAGATGATTAATTCATACTGATACTGAGTAGTTGTGGTTTCATTGTCATCTGATGTAACCTTTGACCATAAGTTTCTCACAAAGTCAATTTTTTCTGTATGATTCATAATGTTGTAGTCCAACATACAGCAAAATGTCACCCTGGGAGTCATGGGATCTCCTGTAATAAAATCATGAACATTCATATG
>NW_019769262.1:0-771 GCF_002891405.2 Cryptotermes secundus | reverse complement strand
TATTTTTCTTTTCCAGTGGTATTTTACATAAGAAATTTTTCATATTTATCTTTATCCTTAACTGTATCATTTTATTGGATTTTAGATTGTCACAGTGGTGACTAAGAAAAGTACTAACTGTCTTTTGGGATATGACATCATGTAGTCTGGTTCGCCATTGTTTTGGAGGAATGTTGGTGAACATCTACCAGACTATATGGTGTCACATCATACTCGTGAAAAGTGTTTTCCATCCGCTATTTGTTTGATAACCGCTTTGTGCATTGCCTTTATAAAATCTTCCAATGAAACTTGTGGTACTTGGACATAATATGCGTGAGCAAGGAAAGGAATCTTGCGTAGTGTTCGCCCACTCAAACCTTCACTTTGCCTGTAAGAAGAAACAATAATTCTTATACATACAGTTAAAGTATGATAGTGACTCATGGACAGTAAGAACTAATCAAAGAAAACTGATAACAGAAATGCTTTTCATGAGGTTTTGTAGGATACACTTCCTTGAACTGTAAAAGAAATCAAGGAATTGTGAATTACAAATGCCACAAATAACAAAAGAAATTGGAAAGAACATACAAAATAGTGATGACAGGTTTCCAGATAGATCTTAAAATAATCAGACTGGGGAAAAATAAATTTGAGAAGACCTCTGAAATGATGCAAGGTTTCTGTTTTGTAATATCTGCAATGGTTATCAATGCAGAGGACGATGATGATACAAAGTTAAGAGTACTGAAAATTTCAGTATTAACTGTGGACTATCTTGGTTTATAT
>NW_019769261.1:0-771 GCF_002891405.2 Cryptotermes secundus | reverse complement strand
GCATTCATGTGAAGATTCAAACCAGGCATCACCCGAATAAATGTCGGAAGAGTTACTGCTTTAACCAACTTACTTTTTATTAAAAGCGGCAACAAATAAGATGCAAAATATGGCGTGTTTCTGATATGTTAAGCGACATCGTACGAGATGAGCCTATTTCTGACGTTGTGACGTTCCTTCTAGGAGCTGGAAATTCTGCATGAATGGTACAATATCATTTTATCTCAAGTTTGAGCCGTCTTACGAATTTCACAGGGTCACAGTCTGTTGTATAGAGCTTTTTAACGTAACGTTTATCGAATCTTCTACCAAGTGTCAGACCATATTAAAGTCTGGCAGAGTTCTACTTTTAATTAATTTTATACAGTACTTTACAAGGGTGTGAAGCCGGGATAGCGCAGTCGGTATAGCGACTAGCTACGGGTTCGATAACCGAGGGGTCGGAATACGAGTCTCTGTAGGGTCAAGAATTTTCTCTTCGCCACGTAGTTCAGACAGGCCCTGGGGTCCACCGAACCTCATATTCAATCGGTACCCGGAGGTACCTCCAGCTAGTGTCGAGGTCAAGAAAATTTTTATCTATACATCAACTTCCCCATACGCCTTCATGGCGTAGTGCGTAATTAGTTAAGAACAAGGACAAATTTACCTTCACCTTTTCTATATAAGGGTACTTGTAGTTCGATATTTTTACAGACGCATATACCCATGGATGCCGACGCTCGTCTAAACCAAGCCCCCCCCCCCACACACACACACACAGACAACAAA
>NW_019769260.1:0-771 GCF_002891405.2 Cryptotermes secundus | reverse complement strand
CTGTAACTAAGAAATTATGTGATGTTAAGAACTCGGGAAATCTTCCTCTTAGTGAGTGGACTTGCTTAAACATACACTCGCTTTGTTGCAGGATTTCGGCATGAAGCTGTAGGGGTACAGATCGCGGAGAACAAGTCAATCCATAGCATTTAACGCTTCAGAAGCTCAATGGAACTGCACTAGCAGAATAAATTCAATTAGCTTTCTAACTCATTATGGGCAAAGTCTTGTTTTAACTTCTCTAATTGGCCACTCAGGAGATAATTATTAGGTCGCTGCGAAGCACTAATAAGATTAGGGAACAGGGCTGCGAATATGCCGCCGCTAATTGTTGGCAGAAACAGCGGATCAATGATCTGGTATGTTTGCATAAATTATAATATTTCAAGAATTTAAACGTTTGAGGACTGTTGCAAGGACTTCTGGTCCAAGTATTTTGTATGGTTAGGTGATCAGAAAAAAATAAACTTTAATGTCTGCTAAAATAATAAGGTATAATTTATGAGAACATTTCTATGCATTGAACTTCCATCTGTGTAAATTCCCTAAGTGAATCTTTGTTAAGAATAAACTCTGTCAACACATTTTGTAAGAGCTACTTTTGCAGACTTTTTAAAAGTCAATAATCCTGGATTTCAATTTTGGGGCTATAGAAATATTGATACGAAATGACAAGTTGAAGAAGAGAGAAGCCCCGGACGCGTGAACGTAAGTGAGATCTGATCGAACGGCGGTCGGTATGAACGAAGCTGTTCTCTTGGATGCGACGTC
>NW_019769259.1:0-771 GCF_002891405.2 Cryptotermes secundus | reverse complement strand
GTCCCTCCAGCTATGTGCTGAAATGACATGTTTAGAGGACCTTTCATCCAAGTTTCTTTATGGCTAATTCAGAACACAGAAGCATCTTTTCTATTGTTTTATATTACAGTGCTGTCAGGATGTAGACTAGCATTGAAGGGTACGATGACTAATGAATGATGAATTGAAAGGGATATGGAAGGAAGGAACCTTCCACCTGTCCCACTCAGTACAGTACAGAGATTCCTGTGGGTTTCCTGTCTCTGCAGGCAAATGCCATGACAGGAGATCCCTTCTGATTCATTACTCATTGATCATCTCCACCATTGGAGCTACATAGTGTGAGCTAATGACAACGCTGTATACTATGATTAACGATGTACTTAACAACAAATTGAAGATCACAGACTGTGTGAGGCAAAGCCCCTGAAAAACAGATTTGCCAAGAAATGGCAGCTGATTCATAAGTTACTTCTTTAATGACACTTTACCTGCACAAGTAACATAATGCAGTAAGATGACCATTAAGGATTCAGAGGCAAGTCATCATGACGTATACTAATGACAAGGAAGTTAAGTGAGAAGCAGGTGACGGCTAACCTGCACATGTTGCATGCCTTCCTGCTGCATCTGGCGTGCCATCTTGTGTACGAAGTGGCTACTCTTGTTGTACATGACAGAGTTGAGAAACATGAGCAACACGTCTCGCTGGAACTCTGCTGTGCTCCGTGTCACACCCAGCTCAATATTCTTCTTGATTGTTGACAGATCAATGGGCCTGCAAGGACCCCC
>NW_019769258.1:0-771 GCF_002891405.2 Cryptotermes secundus | reverse complement strand
TTCTGATGTATATTCGGACAGGGGTCTTTTCAGTCCATCCAGGCAAATGTCGGAATTATGCTGTGACATGACGACTGAAAGCCGGAATAGTGGAGCCAGAGGGGGCGTCCAATGCTGAGCAACGGCTCGGCGAACACTTTCCCACTGCAACGAATAGTAACGAACTAGTCGTTGCTAGGTAGCTAAAAACAGTTTCCCGTGACAATAGACAGGACAATTAAGTGTTCGAATGGTGACTTATATTCGGGCCGTGTGGCAGATTCTTCACAGAACATTCGTCACATAGACGACGTTCAGAAGGAGTTCAATGTGTGAGCAGTTATAAGTGACTATAACTATAAAGAAATGACAATAAACCCAATTGTCTAATCCAGAACCCAATGTTATTAGTCACGCCAACCCCGAAAACGTGACAATATCTTACATTAAGTCACGATCGCCTCCTTTTGCATTCTTTCCAGGTCATACTTCTCTATTATTCGGTGCTATATAGCATGAGGTGTCAACAGCGTTGTTGAACAAATTACATACAAATTCCAGGCAAACAATGAGTACCATACCACAACTAGGTTTTCGCATTCATTTTCAAGCTAAATAAACAAAACAAAAACGTCAAATCACGAAAATTAAATTTTTCGCATGACTTTCACAGATTTAGTTCTTGGCCTTTCTTGTAGTGGCATGTGACTTTTAGCAATTCTTATTCACTATCTTTGAGGTTTCCTCCAATAGGCGTATAATGAGGAAAATATGTAAGAAAATCTTAAAGAC
>NW_019769257.1:0-771 GCF_002891405.2 Cryptotermes secundus | reverse complement strand
ACGGTCGGCCATTCCTTATCCCTGAACTGGTGATAAGAAAATGTACATTTTATCACGTCATGATGAAACAGATAAACATAACGTTAGCTGAATCACCGTGAGAATAAGGAAACATCTGAGGTGACCCCGAGCGAGATGGCATGGCGACAAGCAGGTCCACGTTACCTTAGAGCACACGTGGCTAAAATGGTACTGTATTCATATCATCATAAAAAGCCGCTGGTAACGTTTCTAGCTTGTTTTCGGGAGTTGTCCGGTAGGAATCTCAGCCGGAACTTTGTCTATTATGACTGAAGATTCTATGGTTTTCTTCAGTCCCTCCAGGAAATTGCCGGGGTATTATCTTAAACTGGGCCACGACTGCTTTCCAGCGACACCCTCTCCAGTTCATTACTCACGAGTCACATTCGGCTCGCGGGCCTAAGTTTTGCCACGTCTGCTGTACAGTGCCGGATGACTGTGTGACAGTGAGTTAAAAAAATTATGTATATTATAATACCTGGCGTTGGTATTTTTTAACTTCATTCAGCAGTTTCGTCTTCAATTTTAGGCTGGGCTCTGGTTCCATGGACTCTGGCCAGAATACATACTGTACACGACAATATATGCAAAGTCTCATGTATGTAGTTCGAGTGTCTCTATGTGACTCTCTCAGATGATTTCTCTCATGCTTTGTTTATACATCCTGACTTGTGTTGCTTCTGGTGACAGGAGTAAGGACTGGCTCTATCGATTGGGCCCAACAGAGTAGCAAATTTTACCTGAGGTCGG
>NW_019769256.1:0-771 GCF_002891405.2 Cryptotermes secundus | reverse complement strand
GAACGTCTGATGTTCGAAGGTCATTCAGCCCTCATAGCAGTGACATCAAGCAGGCTGAACAGCTTGGCTCTGTTCAGGAGATACTTGGTTTGAATCTCAACTGGGACACTAGCTATCCTGACTGGTCTTACTCACTCCTTACAGGCAAATGTCCTTGATAGTACCTCAATTAGGCTGTGACTGCCACCTCAAATGCTTTCTGTGTCATCTCTCCTCCCACCATTTGACACTATAATAGCGTAGGCAATAAAATACACACAAAAATATGGGTGCAGCAAATTCCCCTGAAATGTTGATATCCACCTGCCAGAGTACATGTTCAAAGCCAGAGGACCACAGTTTTCATTCCTATATAGCCAGAAGTGTTACGTTATTTATTTAAAGGCATCATCTGTATTGTGTTATTGGTATGTTGCAGACAAGTGGTAGATGTTCAAGCAGAGATAGAACAGCTGTGGAACCCCCTGCGCTCATCACTCCAGGTGATGAACAAGGTGCAAATGGAACTGAGGCAGATGCAGCTGGATAGGCAGCGTGATATCTGGGTGCAGATGGTGAGCTTGCTGGTCATACGCTATATGTCTCGCCATCTTGTTACATTCTGGCCTTGTCCTGGCATCTACAATTTACCAGAGTCCCACTTGTGATGCATCCAGTATTAACCCGGTTCAGGGTTGGTGAAGTGTATTGTTGAGAGACCGGATTTGGAGTTGCAGGTGTTCTGTTGAGACAGAAGGAAGTTGGTGCAGAATAGCGATGAAGGTGGTAAAG
>NW_019769255.1:0-771 GCF_002891405.2 Cryptotermes secundus | reverse complement strand
TTACTTTAATTAGTTATTAATAAGAAGTTATTTAAGTGTTGCGCGAAACGTGTTCTGTGGGAACACACCTGCAGTTAACTTAAGTTAAGCTCGACAATGCTCAGGCGTTCAGGTCTCCTTAGCACTGAGTGTTTGCCCCGAGTTTCGCTTTAAAGGAGAAACCTGTGGATGGATTGGGAGAGTGGAGTGGACTAAAGGTTTTCTTCTGCAAGAAGACTGCACAGGAGTGACGAGATGAAACCATAAGGAGGCTTCAAGCCTCACTACTTAAATGAGGACAGTTTACCGTGAACACTCTAACAGCTGGATAATTTTAATGTCATATTCGTGTTGTTACTGATCAACGATACGATGATTCTGCTACTGATCGTGTTTCATGATTGTATAGGATAGACAAGAACGGTCTCACAAGCATACAGTAAAAGAGACATATGTTTTGTTTCTGTTTACTTCTATACAACATGTTCCTACCGCATGCGGTCATCATCAGGCGAATGTAGGTAATTATTGGCACCATAAACTATCCATTGTGATAGAGTAGACAAAATTAATTATATGTTTATTATATATTAATGTTTAATAAAATTATATGATTAATACTTAATAATATTTCTCCATGTTATACCTGCAGACGATTTTAATGAGTAACAAAGTAACAAAGCGCTATAGTTGCTTGTAGTTACGTTCTGTAAGAGTTCAATAAATTCAATTTCCAGTCCAAGCCCCCGTCTATAGTCACTCAAAAACGCGATAATATAAACAACCGTGCTT
>NW_019769254.1:0-771 GCF_002891405.2 Cryptotermes secundus | reverse complement strand
CTACTTTGTTTCTGAATACAGAATATTGTTGTGTAGACTGCCATATTTTTATGCACATTATATTCCACACTTATAACACACAACAGGATACATACTGTTAAGATGAGTACATTATCTCAGTTTGTGACTAAATCCAAATATTATAACATTTAATGAATTTAGCAACAATTACATGTCTTTAAGTGGGATTAATGTCCAACTTAATGATAAAAACCACCACTCATTACTTATAGGAAGCACACGAGTGCATTTTCATCTCTTTCTAATGTACGTGTCAGCTATTAAAATGTGTGAGAATAAACTACATTGCTAATGTGAGTCAGCCAATATGTTTTCATTGCTACCCCCAACACGAGCTCACACATTCATTTTAATTTTCACTAAACCCCATCATCCCCTTTACACATACCCTCCCTCCAGTCTGCGCTCACAAAATAACGGATGGTGCTTATCCATTTGGGGAACTGTTGACTAACAAGGTATTTTCATCTTGCTCAGACTAACATAGTGATATAATGTGTTATAATAAGAATATGCATCAGTACTTTGTATACTACATTTAACGTCAGGACTGGTTACAGGACCCTCGCCTGCTGAAGCCAACAAGAGCAACTCGTTCTCTTGTCCTTGTCCGCTATCTATTGTTAAGTTCTACATAGACGATCCCTTGGTACACAAAGTACATAGATATCCGCCCTAATAATTCGCAGGATTTTCAACAGTTTTTAGGGTAAAAAGGTTATTAGAAAGAGAGGTTGATTTTTTTTTTTT
>NW_019769253.1:0-770 GCF_002891405.2 Cryptotermes secundus | reverse complement strand
TACAGCTCCAGCATATCCAAGTACGAACATCTGGTCAGTCTTTTCTATGAAGAAAAACGGTCCAATCAATGTGGTGTGCATTAAGCCAGCCCACACGTTCGCTTTGGGGCTGTATCTCCAACTCACACGCGACATGTGGATTTTGACTGCCTAAAATCTTGCAGTTGTACCTGTTTACAACTCCACTGGCATGGAATGTCGCCTCATCTGAGTAGCACACTTGGCAGAGGAAATCGGGTGATGCATCAATTCTTTCTAGCGTGTCCAAAGGGAAGTTAATGCTTGCTACCAGGTCACTTGGTTTTAGTGCATGAATCATTTGAATCATGTACACTCTTAGGTGGAGCCCTTTGTGTAGCACACTGTGCACTGTTGAACATGGAATTTGTAACTACAAGCTAGCTGCATAGACTTCACGGGAATGCCTCTGTAATGCATTTTCTTGAGAGGTCCGTGTCTTTCTAGGAGATTTTGCATGCAACAGACTACCTGTAGTTCTCAGTTTGTTGTCCCAGAACTGAATGCTTTTCTGTGTAGGAGGCTGATGTTCATATTGCGTTCTAAAATGACGCTGGACACCTGTAAGATTGCAACTCTCTTAGCACAACACGCACTGAACCTGTTCCTGTGCTTCCATCATTGTTACTGAGCTTGCCAAAGGTCGCCAGCTGGCACATGCATGTAAGCTTGGCAGGAAAAAAACAACTTCCAGAGTTTTCCATTCCAATGACATAAACCAAATACGTGTATGACGATTAGTTTCCAAGATA
>NW_019769252.1:0-770 GCF_002891405.2 Cryptotermes secundus | reverse complement strand
TGTGCAATAAATTCGCTATATTCAATACAGCGTGAAGTTATTTGTTGTGTACATACCCAACACATGACAATATTATATGTTATTTTGAACTGAACTATAACCAGTTAAGTTTCAAACGAGTTAGATTAAGTGCGACTGGTGCAGCAGCCTGCACTTTGGTTTATGCCCGTCTTGTCTGACAACTCCTGTTTACAACCAGTTAGGTTGGTGTGTGGACATCCAACTGTGTGTCCATTTACGCACTAGCCTATACTTGTCTGGTCAGATTTTTGTAGTTTACTTGCTCCACAGGAGCCCTTCTTGAGAAGCTGACAATCATTCAATTAGTATATAAATTCCTCGCCTATTAAGAAACCTGAAGTTCCATTATAGTGTTCACTGAAGTCCCTACTAGACCCTATGTATAGACAGAAGAATCCAATTCATACCCAGACTCTATTCCTTCAAGATCCATTCTGATATTATCTTACCATCAGTGCTTAGGTCTCCCAATCACTTTCTTCTCTAAAGGTTTTCCATCTAATATTCTGCAAGATTTTCTTAGTGTCCATGCATGCTACATGCTCCACCAATCTCACTGATTTGATCCAAATAAAAATATTATAAGGAGTACAAATTATGAGGGGACACATGATAGCATGGCTGGTTGAAGCACTATACTACAAGGCAGAAGGTCATGGGTTCGATTCCTAAAGAGGTGATTGTATTTTTTCAATTCACCTAATCCTTCCAGTCGCAATATGGCCCTGCAACTGGTGCATAAGGCTGAC
>NW_019769251.1:0-769 GCF_002891405.2 Cryptotermes secundus | reverse complement strand
GAACGGCAAGCAAGCGTGAACCATCTTCGCTCACCGCTGCTTTCGATCATAAGTCAGCGGTGACGTTGAGACAGAATCGTCCCTCCTGCTGCGTCTCGTAGGTGTACTTCGACCTGGATAATTGAAGAACCCACGTGACATGGCAGAGAATGTTTACATTAATTTGACATTTACGATCTATTTGTGTTTATTGAAGCAGGATCTTTACAGGTGACCCAGGAATAATCGCATTTAAACAGGGATGTAAACCTGTGAGGTATGGACTTAGCAGGTGCGTTCAAGCGGAAGGAATTGTAAATAAAATAGTTAAGGTTACAACGAATTCTTCCCTTGTAAACAAACAAATTCACATGCAGCTGCTTACTGCTGGGTTATGATGCCCAAATTGATAGGCAGTCCAGACTGTAGACGTACTGAATTGATAAACCGTCAGTTTTAAGCCTTTGTTTACAGCCACGCACTCGAAACGAAAACCAAGCACGTTAATAATACATTGTTTAATATACTGTCACGCTATGGGAGCTGTGTATGACCCACAGACGGGGTTTTGGATTAAATAATTTGATTTATTGTCAACTTATTTACACAACTTGTGACTACAGGCAATACAGCCCTATTGCTGCTCTACACACTTTCAGTTCACCGTTAAACACGCAATAGGGCTCTTAGACTTCACTAGTCGTATCCTGGCAACGGATTTATCACAGTTTCGCTGTAACTCCAAATCACACATAAAGTCTTCTTTTCACAGCGTAATTCCTTTGTTCCC
>NW_019769250.1:0-770 GCF_002891405.2 Cryptotermes secundus | reverse complement strand
CACCAACCTTCAGATTCACATGGAAAACTTGCAAAGCCAAAGCGAATATGAAGGATAATATTAAAACGGATCTACAATAAATGGGGTGTCGACTCCTTTCATGGGGCTCAAGATACGACACAGTGACAATGAACTTTCGGTTCCATCACTGACAACGAATTTCTTGCCTAGCTAAGCGACTATCAGCTTCTCAAAAAGGTCTCTGCTGCAAGCAAGAAGTTCAGTATTGCGGCTACTATCACGAAGTAGACAGGATCTATTTGTAAACAAAGTGGCGGGCTACAATACCCGTCAGAAGGGAGTTAAGAGTTTATCCCTACAACAAAGAGCATGTGCACGACAGCTCAGGGGAACTCTATACTTCCCATCCGGTGGGGCTCCACAGGTGCTCCACCCCCACCCCGAGAGAGTCCACAATTTAAGGGCAAGTGTTTCGCCTCCATGGTACCTTACGCCTTGTTAGCGTGGTACTAAGAACTGAGATAAGTTTAAACTGAGTTCCAGCTGTATCCTTACGTTCAGGAGACGCTGAAGACCGCCATGTTTACAAGAATTAGGAAGGCAGGTGAATCCCACAGGTGTTCCCATCGCGTGATACACGAACATCAACATAACTACTGTCCCTGTTCATAGACCAGGTCACTCTCATCAAAATGCGCATTACATCTGGTCTAGTCCAGTGATTGTAGAGCGCGCCTTAGTTACAATGCAACTGCAACCACTGTCCTGCTACTTCTGGCCACACTTCTGACAAACTCTTAGCAACTCGG
>NW_019769249.1:0-769 GCF_002891405.2 Cryptotermes secundus | reverse complement strand
CTAACTTCGCCGACAAGCTGCGGTTGCTCTGTCGGTATAGTTCGCGTGCGGACTACAGGCCACGGAGTTTATTATTTTTCTATTGCAGTGCGCTATTCTGTTTTATATTCGGGAAATCACTGTTCGGATCTCGGCGAAGACAATGACTCTCCTGAGTCCTTTCATGGATTTACTCAGTCCCTTCAACAAAACACCAGGAAAGTATACCTCAAATTAGACCACGATATTTTCCTTCTGCCTTTTTTTTCCGTTCATTTCTTCAGTAATAATTCTGCCAGTATTAATTCTCCCTTCAATTATTAAGGTCCAATATTATCATTATTCCTGTTGCTGGTATTAATGTTACTGTCCATGCTGATCACGTGACTAAGCTTCTTGTTTCGCAGCGCGAGCAGAAACAGTCGATTAAGCCAGACAATATGGGGGTAGGGGGTGGTGTGGGGAGTTAACAGAGTGGAGGCCTCGACCCACGATTATATTTTTGTACCGCGCGGAGAGACGCACGGATATTTGTGTCTGCAATTTCCCCGCGGAGTTGTCATTGCTCCATCGTCAGAGTATTAATCGAAATGGCCACGCTAATTATTGCAGAGAGATGTAATTAATTCCACTTGCTAATTCCCCATAATTCAACTCTGTGGAAAGCGGAGACGTACAAACAACATAGACTCTTTAGAATGTATTTCGTTTTAAAAATTTATTGGTGTGATTTTATGATGACCGCCCTCTGTGGTCCAGTGGTCAGAGTTCCTGGCTACAGATCCAGAGG
>NW_019769248.1:0-770 GCF_002891405.2 Cryptotermes secundus | reverse complement strand
ATGAAAGGTGGTTGTGAAATGAAAGCAACCACAAGATTCTGGAGTAAATTCCAAGAAGTTATAGTTTGACACAGAAAAACTAATCACACAATCATATATAAATTAACACAGCCAGCATCATTACTGGAAAAAGTGAAAGAAATTGCTTCTTGAAGAGGAATTCCATGATACTGGTTCTAGGGTTCAATATTCTCCTTAAAATATCTCTGGGACTTCGGTTTCCTATTTCTAGTTCATTCTTTTTCCAAGGAACTTCATCACATGCATGTAAACTTGCACAGGTCCCCGGAGTGTGTGAAGTACAATGTACAGCACTACCACCATTTGCCACGATCTTCTTAAGTTTCTGTTTTAACATGTGCCTGACATTACCACTTGACTGAGCTAATGATTTGCAGAAGGCTCACAGATTATAAATTCTTGTATAAATTTAATGTAGGAAGTTCTTTTACAACAGTTCATTCAGACTGGCATGTGAAGGATATTTTTTAGCTTTTCCTTGGGAAAATACCTGAAGCAGAATTGTTGCACTTCTTTTCAGCACACAAAATGGAACGTGGTCTTTACAAAATGTTATCAATGCAAGAATTGGACATGCAGAACCCCGTGCTCATGTGCTATCTAAGGAGCCATAAAATATCTTTCAACTCCAACAGCCACATGTAACTTAAGCAAGTTATTAACACACTATTCTCACTTAAAAATTATGCAAATAAACTAAGTATTGAAACAATAATTACAAGAAAAGGGAACAACATGGGTGGAGAGAG
>NW_019769247.1:0-769 GCF_002891405.2 Cryptotermes secundus | reverse complement strand
CCCTCGTATACTTAGTTTTCTCTTGTGTTTACTTTTAGACCAACCTTCTTACTAGTGTCAATTTAAAGTTTGTTTTTTCTTTATGGTATCTGTTATCACCCACTAGATTCAAATCATCAACACAGACTAGCAGCTGATGTGTCCCATTTAATTTCAGTCCTAGCTGGTTTTTCTGGACCTTCCTAATGGCATATTCTAAATAAAGTTTTAGCTACTATACTTGTATATTGTGATACTGACAAGGAAACAATCACATCCCAGGCAAAAAGGTACTTCTGCTTGTTGGCTTATAAAATGATTTTAACATATTCTCAGTGTGTCTAAACAACAGCATATAGAGATATCTAATTAGACCTGCTCATGTTTTCCACCATTCTTACAATCTAACATTAAAACTTTGAACAGGAATCCTGTTCTTGCCCCCAAAACTGCAAAAGCAGCACTTGCATTTTGATCCTGTTTGGAATTTTTGTAACTTATTTCTGAAGACCATAATATGAATCACCAATGGCATGAAACCCTCACATACTGTCTTCAAACTGATCTGCCAATTCAGTCTTTACTTAAGACATGAAAATGTCAACCACGTGTTTACTCATTTTGAGTATGGCTTCACAGCAATGCTTGTGCCAGCCGAGCAGGTGCATCCCTTAGTTTGTTACTGGTGACTGAAGGCCATGCCATAGCTCAGGCAGTGAGATGCTGGCTTCCCACCGCAGTTGCACTGGGGCAAGTTTTCTCCTAGTACTTCGGTTTCCCCTGCCAGTCT
>NW_019769246.1:0-769 GCF_002891405.2 Cryptotermes secundus | reverse complement strand
TACACTTAAAACCGAAGACTGTTAAAAGTCATTATCAAAGTCACACTGCGACTAACGGTCATATATCATATCATGATAGATAATTATTCCTACTGAAAGTTCGAAAATATAATATACCTGAGAACTAAAGTCAGCGATTTCATAACACTGTTTCAGAAGAGAACGGCAACATCCCTTGGTATGAAAAAGTAACCGACTTTCTGTTTCCGTTACATCTGAAGACTTCGAGGCGGTCAACTAAAGGTGTACTACCTTCTGGGAAGCGATAACATAGCAATGACATCAACACAGGCAGCCCGCTCACATATCATCATAAGAAAATTTAATATACATCGCTCCAAATAAACAATCTGTTGGGTGACATACAAAATAACGAGCATAAGCTCCACAAGACGATATAAGGTCAAGACCACGTGACCTAACATGTGAGAAGACCTCGTTACGCATGCGCCTCACACTGCAGTCGCTTCTACCACCGGAGAATCACGTCAAGTCGTAGCGTTCACAAAGTTTTAGAGATTTATCACAAAATACTTCATTTTCATTTTTGTACAATTTTAATTTTTATGTTTTAATCTTTAGTGTTTAATTCTTAAATTTTATTATCTAGTATTTTAAAATTTTAACTAAAAGACTCAATTTATTCATTTAAAAACAATAAGGATCCTTATTCAAGAATTAGATTTAAATTGTTAGATGCAATTCAACAAATGAGTCTGGTATAATTGTACACCTGATGATGACCCAGTATAAGGGTAGAAACATGTAG
>NW_019769245.1:0-769 GCF_002891405.2 Cryptotermes secundus | reverse complement strand
TTCACTAACTTGGCACTAAGTGTGAATGATCAGTCGGTCTGCATATGGAGAAAGAGAAAAATTTCTGTCCCTGCGGAGAACCGAACCCTGGTTGTCCAGTCATAGGAAGTGGCTGGACTCACTGAGCTATCCCGACATATAATATACAGTGAAGTGTTGCACCAGCAGAGCATGTGCATTCACTTATTTATATGCATTCACACTTTTCAATAAAAGAGAGTATACGTATACTCCTTATGATGTTTTTCACTGGATTCATCCTTCAATAAGCACCTGATTTCAGAATAATGTAGAATTATTTCAATAATTTGTGTTTAAATTAAAAATCAAAACAAAATTTAAACATGGGATGACATATGAATTTGGCATGTACAACCTAAAATTAGACCCTAAGTTAATTCTATTTCCATTCTGTAATGAAAATTCATTCAGTTTGTATAAGAGTATGTTGGAACCCGTGTTGCATTGCACAGAATCCTTCTTCCCTAATCAGGAGGTTCAGGATTCAGACCCCCGTCTGGATACCGCTGGAAGTTTGCCGTGATTTTCCTCAGTTCGTGTAGGCAGTGCATCAGTTATTGACAAAAAATTTGCCAAAAGTTTTGCTCCAAATCATTTTCCAGTGTCGTGTTATCGTTCGGCCCTGTAGATAAATTACAGTTAAAGTTTCAGTAAGTGTCAATTAGCATGAAATCATTTACTCAGCAACGGCTGGAAGATTACAACTGTCACTTCACTTCAGTAAACAAATAAGGCCAAAAGTCATGGG
>NW_019769244.1:0-766 GCF_002891405.2 Cryptotermes secundus | reverse complement strand
ATAGCGCAGTTGGTTGAGGCACTATGCTACAAGCCGGAAGGTCGCTAGTTCGATTCCCGTTGAGGTTAGTGCATTTTTCAGTTACCTAATCCTTCCAGCCGCACTTTGTTCCTGGGATCGACTTAGCCTCTAACAGAAATGAGTACCAGGAAAAATCTTGAGGTGTAAAAGGTGCCCGGCGCGTAAGGCTCACAACCCACCGCCATATGTGAGCCGCTTGTCTAGAGAAAATATAGGAGCCTCGACGTCTCACAACCCTACCAGTCTTCACGTCTTTACCTTCTACTATTCAACGCTAGGCCTGTGTGATCTTAGGTATTGACAGCGCTGTTAAATGAACACAAATAGACAGAAATGAAGGGAACGGGAACTCAATTCATCTGGCACCGGAAAGGGACCAGTGCCAGGCCTTTGTAAAGACGGGTAGTAAACCTTCATGTTTTTTGATCGGCTGAGCGACTGTTGGTTTCTCAAGGACTCTGCTGCATATTCTTAGGCATACAGTCGGTTTCTGCCTAGCTGTGTGTGCTGATCGCTTACCTGCACCGTGTATACACCCGTGGCCAGCCTGTTCACAAGTTATATTAGTAGACGTTCTGTTAGTCCCATGGATACCGATCTGTTTATTCTAATTACAGTGGCCTGTATAAATCGACGTAACGGATATAATCGATTATCGAAATGATGATTTAAAAATGTTTGGATCTACTGATCCGTAATAATGTGGCGGCAGTGTAAGTCATCCGGGAAGCCGGCATAGCGCAGT
>NW_019769243.1:0-769 GCF_002891405.2 Cryptotermes secundus | reverse complement strand
CGCTGTTCTGATCTACGGCTCTGTCTCAGTGCTGGCTGGACTGTCATTATTCTCAATCTGACCTGATCTGACTGGATTCTCTCGCTCCATTCTGATCTACGGCTCTCAATCTGAGTCTGAGTCTGAGTCTTACGCTATGACCGACGGCCAGTCGGTCATTCTGTCTCGCAATATATTACCAACCTGGGGTTACGACCAGATTTTTATTACTGTCAGACAGTTGCGTGTTGAATATGATTGTTACTGACTTCCTACGTAAGATGCCACGTAGCCTGGTGTCGAAAGAGTATGATGCCTCCATCTTCAGAGTTGCAGATTGTGAAGAGTCTTCTACCCTGAAATCGGATGCAGCACGTTCCTCTGAAACATCGGTAACGATCTCTCAGACTACACGGCATTACAAATCAGAAAATATTAATCTTCATATACAATTCATCTAAGCAAGGCAGTGTTTGTCGGTATGTTGCAGAGTGGCCAGTATTTACGAAAAATACCAGAAGATGGCAACAGTAAACAGAAGTGGAATGTGTACCTTTGTCGAAAATAGATCTCCGGATAGCAGAACCTCTGCTGTGTCAAGTTGTCTTGACAACAATTTTGCTTGTTCACAGTGTCCCTAAAGGGCTATATGTGTGAATCAATGTAACGGTGGGTTGTTGGGAGTGTAAAATTTCAATTGTTCAAATTTCAACAGACATTTCACTAGCCATTATCATCCTCTACTTCAAAGCAGGATTTTGTTAGACTGTGACCGCCTCTGTCGTCTAGT
>NW_019769242.1:0-769 GCF_002891405.2 Cryptotermes secundus | reverse complement strand
AAGAAACGCATTCAGACAGAACATTTGAGTCAGCTGCATGACAGTGAATTTTTTCTGGCAATTTATCTTGAAGCAGTCTGCTCTTCCTGTGGTTATAACCCTCCATAACCTTCTGTTTTCCCTTTCCTGGGATATTTAATGGCGTCTATAGTATGTAGACTGCATAGCGTCGGTGGCCTGTTCCTCTCAGGTGCAAGCAGAATGTAAGAAGTTACCTCTTCTTTTAGATGAGCAGAAAAATAGGCGAGGTAGCGAATGTTGTCACGTTCGAAGTGCTCCTCTCCTGAAGCTGCATCCCAGGATCTCTGCCTTGGCTGGTAGCACCGACGGAAATAATTTCCTGGAAGTCCTTTCAGTACTGTCGTTGGCACTGCCTTAAATATCCTCATGTGTTTAAAATTGAAATGCTCTTTAAGGAGACTGTTAGTTTCAGGAATATAAAAGGGTCACATCAGCTGAATATGGACAATGTTCGAAAGCTGACATTTGCTCTTTCCTATAAAATCGCTTTTCAGAAACTGCAGTATGAGAAGGAAGTTGACATTGTCTGGAGAAACATTTGGCCTTTCCTGACGAATGTATTGTTGTAAACATTCCAGAATTTGAAGAAAAGAGTGCTACAATGGAAATTCTTTCTTTGTTAATTAGGCAATCCGTAATTGAGTACCACAAGGACGCACCAGCATTATTTTTATGTTTAAATCTGAAAGTCGCTTTTTCGTTTTTGGTCTGTGATCTCGTGGACTGATTTACTGGAGACGTCGACGTT
>NW_019769241.1:0-769 GCF_002891405.2 Cryptotermes secundus | reverse complement strand
GGGTAAAAGGTAATGTCCCTGTGGTTCACTATTTAAGCGCTACTCTATGAAGACGCACGGGGGAGTGGATATATAGATGTATTGCTACGGCATAGGCTTATGACTGTAAATCTGTATAAATGTTTATTATATTTACTTTTCAAAATATTCATATGAGATAAGGTTAACATTTTGTCGTTTAAATCTGTCATTAATATTGTGGAGTTCAGTTTCCGGTCTTATGGATTCTTACAAAGTGTAGTCCTTTATATGATTACCAACGTTTCGGGGATATATGATGTTTCCGTCTTCAGGGTTGAAATGTATAGGGTGAGTAACCGGTTGGGTTACATGGGCTGATTGAATGAAGTTGATTACTCATATTCATGTTCATCACGATACAGGCTTCTGTCCTGAAAATTGAAGCATCATACTCTTCCGAAAGTTCGGTATTCACCTACAAGACTAGACGGTGTCATAACCCATTAAAGTTTTCCCTGCGTTTAATTAATTAACCACTATGCCTTGAAGACATGTTGGGGAGTGGAGGTGTAGCTCCATCATTCTTGACATCGGTGGTAGATGGTGGTGACTGGTCAAATTCGCGCCACAGCCGCTTTACCCCCGGACATAGAGCCCCCGGTACCCATTGGATAGGAGGCTGGCTGGGCTTCAGTGCCGGTCTGAACACTATGGAGAAGGAGCAGAACCCTGGCTGTCCAGCCTGTAGCCCGTTACTATACCGAACGAGCTATCCCAGCTCGCGCAATCCATAAGTCTACAAACCTTA
>NW_019769240.1:0-765 GCF_002891405.2 Cryptotermes secundus | reverse complement strand
GATAGATAGATAGATAGATAGATAGATAGATAGACAGACAGATAATATTATAACAGCTCCACACGAAGAGTCATAGAGTACCCAGTACAAATTTGCGCATGATTCATTATACGACAGTTTCAACAGCAAAATATGCTTTCCCAATTCACTAGCGCTATCGGTGATACAACAGGCCAAAAACTATTTATAAATTTCGCTCGAGTACGTGCCATATGCACAACGCCTGTCGCATAAAATGGCTAGGGATCTACGTTTGTCTGGTACAAAACATGGAACAGCAAAACAATGGCAGAGTTCACAACTGAGCATACGTCTTAGCTCACTGACGTCGAGTTCCCTCTTGGGCTTACCAAGCCGAAGGGTCATGTGGCGGCTGGTAACGCAAGCAAGTACATGCGTCTTGTGCACGTGTGTTTGTTCATTAAGCCAAATTTTGACGAAGACTATCTACAAACGACTTGTCTTACGATGTGAGAATAAGTAAAACCGGTTACTGACTACAACTTCTGTTATGAGATTGTTTGCGATGTCTAGGTCTAAAACATTCAACAAAATATACCTAAGACTTCATATAAACTGATAGTTTGTTTATAGAAAAGGTTATATTTACGGGATAAATTTCAGTATAATCCCTTATTTAAAATTTCACTTAAGGTGAGTTAGTACTAGTACACATTCATGAAAGGAGGACCTAAAGTCGCTAGCAAAAGCCAACGCATTGTTGCGAAATGTAAATATAATTCTGAATCAATATTGATTTTATAA
>NW_019769239.1:0-768 GCF_002891405.2 Cryptotermes secundus | reverse complement strand
CTGATGTACCCTGAACCACCCATCAGTATCATCAGCTCATCAATAGATAAGTGAATTTGTGTACACTCACCTTCATACTTGTCTCTATATTTTGGGAGATATGTCGGCGTGTGTTTTAGTAGATAGGTTGCAGCGTTTCCCAGAGACTTCGAGCTTCAACTAAACCTTCTACCCTGAAGAAGATTCCTCAGAAATATTGGTACCCATCTACTGAGCTACACAGGGCCACTGAGCAGGTGGGCGTCGCGGTGATTGTCTGCACTAGAATTCTTCTTGAAATTCAATATGCCTCATTCAGATAGTGGAAACAGCGTATATTGAACCGAAATAAAAAAGCAATTTTTATGAATTAATAATGTTCGTTCGAAGGCCGCAGAAAGACAGGAGAATGACCGAGTATCTCTGACTCCTGTACCGCTTCTTGTGTGTACGCCGTTGTAGCGGGCATCTGCGTCACAACAATCAATAAAGACGGAGGCAGACTTAGCAATAATATTTTTGAATACTAACTGTTTTCCTCACGGCTGATCAACCGAGACGACTTCCATGCCGTAGTCGAAAAAAATTCAAGTCTTACGTAAAGTGCATATTACATGGTCAGCCGTGGTTATGTAGGATTTGATTTCCTCACGCCGCTGCGTATGAAGACTTCTGTGTTCTGGGATATTACGCTGTGTAGTTCGTCCATAGTGAAACGACGTCTCGGATGAACATGTCGCCTGTCTCTTCAAGGTCGATAAATAACCGAAGTGAGAAATGGACGTGAAG
>NW_019769238.1:0-768 GCF_002891405.2 Cryptotermes secundus | reverse complement strand
TTCTTAACGACCCCTGTGAGAACCTCAGATCCTACATAGGATCTCTTCTTTTCCCCGAAATTATAGACGATGTTGATCGTGCTAATTACTCGCTTTGTGTACCGCATTTGGCGGAAGGGTGTTAGTCAGATTTAGTGGGCTGGATGATAGAGGAGAGATTGAATGAAAGCTGTGCTGTACCCACAATTGGAAATTTTGCAGGATATTAGCAATATTCCATCCTAAATTGAACAAACGATTTAGGAATGAAACTTTGATCTGTAATAAGAATTAATCCGACGATAATGGAAATATTTTTAATGATGCTTTGTCTCCCTGGAGGCGTCGTACTATCGCTAGTCTCAAAAATGCTTCATTTTCAAAGTTTGTTATTGGATATTCATGTTAGATACGTGACATATGATTCTACATGTATATGGCCTTTAGTACACTTAAAATAAAAGAATGGAATGCAGCCCTTAGTTCAATATACATTGTCTGCAGAGTAGGCTCATTACATACTGTGACATAGAGACCCAATGCTAAGCAAATCCCACAACACACAAGCGGCCAAATACGTATATAGGAGCGGAGCTTCCTGTGACGCACGCTAAACATATTTTCGCATACGTTGTGACGCCAAACAAAAATAGAGAGACTGTGTTTTGCTGGGGTCCTCGCCGAGTGGTTGTAAGTGGGCAGCGGGCAAACAGACACGCAATCCGACATGTGATATGTGTTTTCTATGCTGCGTGGTCCGTGCCGCGACTATGTAAAGGAGCCAGTTTG
>NW_019769237.1:0-768 GCF_002891405.2 Cryptotermes secundus | reverse complement strand
AGGCTACTACACATGATACATCAGCCAAAACAACTTTGTTATTCTGAATGACCCTGTACATTGTGGTTACTGATTAGCACCTTTCATGGTTCATAGGTCCTAAATCTCATTCTCAACCCCAAAGACCTGATATCCTGACTAAGGTTCTTTTGTGATTTTCCTCAGTTCCTCCATATAAATGCTGGGACAGCACCTTAAAATAGACCATGACCACTTCCACATCCTTCTCAAATCAAAATTCACAGCCTTCCTACCATTCGATGCTATATAGCCCATGTACATGTTAAACAATCCAGGAATAGGTTGTTACTTAGAACACTTGATAAAATATACATTATTTTATGATACATCTGAAGTTCCAGACATGCTGGAAAGCTGAAAGCACTGTAAGGCCATGAACTTGTATTCCATAGCTTTTTATTGTGTGTAACAGTTCATGTTTCATACTGCTTCTCAGGCTCTAGAATGTATAGAGCTTTTTGTGCCACATTTCCTGTATGCCTTCATGTGGATTTTATGTGCTAAAGTAGCTGCCGGTTTGTGTTCATGTGTCCAAATACACCCAAGCCTCTACTCAAAAATGTCAACTCTGGATTAAGATTCCCATCATGAACTGACAGAATATACCAGTTATGGGCATTATGGGGACATATGGTTGCAAAGAGTGTCCAACTGTTACCCTGTAAGGCCACACTTTCAATAGTTTTGTTGTGGGTGTTGCAGTTTTTATTGATCCTCTTGTTTCTTGCTTCATCAGTCATATAAGCT
>NW_019769236.1:0-768 GCF_002891405.2 Cryptotermes secundus | reverse complement strand
TAAATGGACTTACTTTTACAATATCTGCTTTGATCCCATCCCGTGGGAGCCGGAGATCCCGAATCAAGTGCTCCTGGCTCATCCCCACAAAAGAAAGTCCATCAGAGTAAGATCTGTGCTTTTTGGAGACAAAAAGTTTTGTCCTCCGCACACAGTCCAGGCCTTGTGCACAAGTTGTATAGATGGTTCAACAGACCAAAGCATCTCAACTTTGCAATCTACTACTCATCCACTGATCATATCCAAAACTACTTTCTTTCGTCGCATTTTGAACCTTCGATCGTTTCGACATGTTTAATAATAGTTGGATGATATTTTTTTATAATCCCGGCATTTTCTTTCGATGACCCTGTAATTTCTTTGCAATTATATGATAGGCCTTCTTTGTATTCGTTTTTTAGCACGGAAATTCCGTCCATACCTTGCACACCCCTCCCTTGGGGTACACTAGGGCCCGAGGCCTCCTGTCAGCATCTGCAAGAAGCCAGCAAGACAGCGTCGCCACCACGAACGCAGCATCCCTCAGACAAAGCATGCTGAAACAAAGAACATATTTTATTGAAAAGAGAATTGGCATTCTGCACTGGATCATTAGAGACTGTCAGGTCAGACTACAGGACGTCCCGTAAGACTTTAAGCGACTGGTAGATACCTAGAAACTTTAATTTTGCCGGTGGTTCTGTATGGATGTGCAGCTGGAAGGATTAGGTAAATAAAAAAAAATCACCTTATCGGGACTCGAACCCGCGACCTTCCGGCTTGTAGCAT
>NW_019769235.1:0-768 GCF_002891405.2 Cryptotermes secundus | reverse complement strand
CCACGACCGCTTCCTTCCAAACCTTTTCCACTCATTGATCAGTCATGTCGGAATTTGACTGGCAGTCGTTAAATAAATCGCGAAAAAATGCAGTGTCTGAAGTAACTGAAGTTTCTTCTGACTGTATTTTGTAGAATGGATCAAAAATTGATCTTGTAAGTGAATAAAAATAATATTCTGATGAGAATCCGCGACGAGAGAAAGAAGAGTGCAGTCTGCTGGGCCGTAGCGCTGTGTAGTTGCAGAGATAGGCAGAAATTTGAGACGAACACTTCGCTTCTTCCCTCAGGATGGGTGAGTGAGCCACGAGGGGAACCAGCAGAAGCATGACTCTGCTAGTTCACCGAAAATTTGCACCATCTACAGGGTGTTGCGATTCGGAAGGTAGGAATATTCAAAATCGCCGACGTGACAACATCAGAACCAACAAGTAAAGGGAAAGTTGGGCGGGGAAGAAAAGGGAGGGAAATATCCAAAGCCGGGGAGGAAGGTCACGAGACTCGAGCAGTGAAGGGCTCCTGTTGCAGATGACGCCGACGGAGCCTGTAGTGGCAAACTGAGGGCGTACGGTTACAGCTAATGGCCCGCGCGTGACGTGGCGTGATACAGTTCCCATTCTCATCCTGCGTTTATAAACCCTCTCGAAAGTGTGATTCATAAACGCGCTGCCTCGAAACTCTGTGTTCGTGCTCCGCAGTGTGTTCTCATTACAGGGGCTGGAGGTCGGAGCAGTGAGCAAGAAACTTGAGTTGCCACGCGTTGAGATGT
>NW_019769234.1:0-768 GCF_002891405.2 Cryptotermes secundus | reverse complement strand
CTCACTCACTCACTGGGTAACTTATTTTCTGTACAAGCCTCAAAATTCTCATTCTGGCATCTCCTTAGCCTCCCTCTTATTCTTCATCCCATATATTTACAATTGCGTAATTTTCTCTTCAACTGCATTTACAATGATAGGTTTTCATGTATTTCATTGTTGTGTTTCAATTAATTACACATAATCAGATAAGATTTTTAAAGCCTGAAATTTCTATCTCCACAATTATTTCTTCTTTATAGTCACATATCTGTCTCATTACTATCCATGTCGCATTACCTTACCATTATCTTGCTCATGGCTTCATTTCCAACTTACCACTCACTACAGGATCCATATAATGGCTTAACTTAACTCTCAACTCTAATGCAAAAGATCCAAGTTCTTCTGTATTTTCTGCAGATGTACTATAAACAGTCACTTATCCATAATAACTAGAAAACAATATACAATTAATAAAACAATTATAACATCAAACACATATGATTCAATTATCTGAATACTCAACATGATGTATACTCACTATGAAAGTAGCAACAGATTCTGCAACACTAGAATTAAACAGTGGAAAACTGTGTAAGAGGTACAATCAGTAGCAGCAGATGCACAAGAGCAACAGATGAAAGCAGTATCTTGAAAGGAACTGAATATTCAACTGGTAAACAGAACCGTGTGAGCATTCTATCATCACAGGAGAATTCCTATTACACATTTTTTCAACATAAAGGTAAGGTTGCCCATGCTTAGCTAATTAACACATTGAGGACC
>NW_019769233.1:0-768 GCF_002891405.2 Cryptotermes secundus | reverse complement strand
CAGGTCTGAAACAGGACCTTCTGATTAAAATACATGAGGACTATCCCTGTTCCGTAAAATGACGAACAAAAATATATGTCATCGCATAAACACTATGATTAAGAAACACGCGTTGAAGGCATATCACTACTACAATCTGAGACATTTTACTAAGAGGAGAAAAAATGTAAACACCCACACAAAAGAAGCAATTTAATACTGAAATCTGCGATTAATACGGTACAAGATTTTCATAACAATGAACTCTGATTTGTAGTTACTATAGGATTCTGACGATGGTGTATAACACCCAATATATCAACTCTGATTTGGTTTCATTTTTCTCGTACGAACTATTTATTGAAAACACTTTTGCTGCAAAAATTAGCAGCTTCCCATATCATTTTATAGGGACATAATAATATTAATAAAACACACTAATTACAAAGTAGACAAGGACGGAAAACTTCTCTGCATGTGAATTTTCTGTTGAGTGCACACATCACACAATGACATCTACCGAAACTGCCGTACTAAAATTTGAACAACTGCGCAGGATCTATTTCTATAACTTTCTACATGCGTGACGTCTGTGTTCAACAAATATTTTACTTGAGCGTCGTGTTGTTGTTGATTCAGTTAATACACATATGCGCCGTTAATACAAATTTGTATAGTATATAATTATTAGTCTTATTATTTTTAAGTGACCGCCTCTGTGGTATAGTGGCCAAAGTTCCTGGCTACAGATACAGGGGTCCGGGTTCCATTCCCGGCGCTACCAGATTT
>NW_019769232.1:0-768 GCF_002891405.2 Cryptotermes secundus | reverse complement strand
CAGTTTCTTATTAAATTATGAGGATGAGAAGATAAACACTTTGACCTTAAATGCTTACTTCCTGTAGATACCATTAAAAAACTCTTACTCAATGTTTGTAACTACATGCCTTTAACCTTCTACAAGCATCTTTAACAAAACGTTTACGTAAAGCAATTACGCAATAACAGCATAGTGCGATCTCTCAAGAGACACACGAAAGATACTGCAATGCTAGAAAGAAGGCTCACTACACACACAACTTAGCATTAAAGTCAGATTCTAAAGACAAAACAGTAACAATACAAAAGGATATTTCCAGTATAGGATGAGGATATGTCTTGTAAACACCAAATAGACGGGCTTGTGAATTTCACCTTAAATGGTTGCCTAACAACGAAATTGCGGTGGACATAAATTGCTTTATGCATTGTCTGATATCCTAGAAACAAGACATACAGAATGACTGGAAATGTGGAAATAGAAGAATTTTTAAATACTCAAGATCTGAACATATTACAAACGTTTTAAGGTCTAGACTGTCATAAGTTCGTGACTGCGGACAGTCACCCCGATCACACCAGGAGGGTAGCCGTACACGTGCAACTGTTCCATGGCGGCATTTGGTGCTTAAAATGGAGCCGGAATATCAGATGATGAGGACAGTCGGATTACGAACTTGAGACGAGGAGAGGATGGTGAGGTGCAACGCTCCCCTTTCAAATGACCAGGAATTACAAACCTAAAAATTATAATTCTGTATTTAAGCATCCTGTTGCAAGCCATATT
>NW_019769231.1:0-768 GCF_002891405.2 Cryptotermes secundus | reverse complement strand
GTAATTTTTAAACAAACATCAGGACAATGGATAATGTCCAAATCGTCAATAATTATGTTGATATACTGTCATCACAAACTTTTAGATTTTATGTGAATGTTTTGTTACAGCCTTATTATGGGTACAGCAATCAAGAAGTGATAGACATGATCCGGTCAAGACAACTTCTACCTTGCCCGGAGGATTGTCCATCTAGATTATACACACTTATGATAGAATGTTGGCATGAGGTCCCCAGCAGAAGACCTCAGTTCCCTGAGATCAATGCCAGGCTAAGATCTTGGTGGCCCACCTCACCAAACACATGTGGTGTCATTGGTACCTATCACCCAGCAGGTAAACACAAAATTAAAATCTTTGTTATTATCTTGTTTCATACAGATAAAATAAGTTTGTTTCTTGTTATCATCCTTAATATTTTCATAGAATGAATGAACATTCTTCAGAGTCTTCTGTGAAGTCAGCTGAACTGGTAATGCTTCCAGTGTTTATTTGGGAGGTGAATCGCAGCTGGGAAACCAACTGTCCTAACAAAATCTTTTTGTAGCTTTCCTGAGTTTCTCCAGGCAAATTGTGGTTTGGATTCCTAAATTAGGTCATGACACCTTCCTTCGACTTTCTTCCTCATTCATTGTTCACCATCATCCAATCGTTCAGTGTCTACAATACTGAGAGTTCTGTTATGATGCACGAAGGAACGAGTGAATAAATAAGGGGTGGTCATTAACTGGTTCTTGCACAATGGCCATCAGTGATCTCTTGTGCGTT
>NW_019769230.1:0-767 GCF_002891405.2 Cryptotermes secundus | reverse complement strand
GGGGGAAGACACTCAGTTGGACCCATTACAAAGAGTTAATCTCAATCACTGGACAACCCCTGTTAGATTTACACAGCTATTTAATTTCTTGGTCTGATGAAGCAACATCTAACCTGACTGGTACAGTTGAATCGCCATAACTGTGTGCACTGGGCTCTAGAAAATCCACGCATCCATGTGGACAAGGCGGTCAATTTACCAGGACTCTCTGTCCGGCGTGGACTGTCATACAGGGGTTTAATGGGGCCGTTATTTTTTGAAGAAACAGTTACTTGTCCTTTGTACCTCAACATGCTTACCTGTCATTCGTCAGCTCTGTGGGAATAAGCTAGTTTACTTTCAACAAAATGGCGCACCACCACACTACCTCCGAGACGTCAGATGCTACCTCGAGAAAACTCTACTAGCTCAATGGATAGGTCGAAGAGGTAGCGTTGAGTATCCCCCCACGCTCGCCTGATTTAACCCACCTCGACTTTTACTTGTGGAGGTCCCTGAAGAACGTGACATATCGTAGAAAACCACCGACAATGGAGATGTTATGGGTAGAAATTGAAACGTCTTGAGCCTCTATCCCATTGCACACCTCAGCCACGTTTGGTAGTGCAGTAGTCCGTCGAACTCAGAAGTGTCTACAAGCTAATGGTGAGCAAATTGAACAATTATTCTACAGACATCCCTTTCTATGTGTATCAAATCTGAAGTTTCAATAAATTATTTAACTAGAAGTAAACACAAAGAAAACTAAGTATATGTTGCTGTCTCGT
>NW_019769229.1:0-768 GCF_002891405.2 Cryptotermes secundus | reverse complement strand
TGCCCTGAGTGGGATTCGAAACCACGATCCCGGTTTCCAAGCGAGAGAAGAGAGTACATGGCCAGGGATAGCTTTACCGTTACCTATTTTACTGTCTATGACAAACGTGTATACATTTCTTTTCTCATTCTATAACACCGTCCTTTATATTTATTTAACGACTATGTCAGCAGCGTCGAATTATTGCACGAGGAATGATGAATTTGAAAGTATTTAAAATGATGCGGTTGTGGTCAGTTTATAGGTACCCTCCCTGTATTCTCATAGAGAGCCTGAGAAATTCCCGAGTTAGGATTTTCAATGCTCTGGCCGAAATTCTAACCACCGCCCCTCACCCCCAAAATACAAATCAGAATCATTACTGCTTGAACCACATTTGTCAGTTGAATATAAAGGTTGGTGTAAGTATTCAGAAGAACTTCGCTTTGCCCTATTATACGTATCAGCGGAAGAGAATGTTGAGGCTTCCACTGGCTTCTGATTCGTTAGAACTGATCTTTTGGCTTCGTTATTTGAAAAAATAAAAAGACCGAAGTGCGAGACGGAATTCATCTGACTCTAAATCACGTGGGCTGTGGGCCCATTTCACATTCACGCGACACTTCTGTCTTCTCAACTCGATAATCAAGACACCCTTTAGAACCGTCTTTACTTACTAACCCCTTTTAATACTGACACTTCCAGCTCCATCCCCCTTTTTACTTTTCCTTCAAGTGTCAAAGTTCGCGGCTTAACTCTTACCACCCTCTGGCATTCTCCTTTTTTTTT
>NW_019769228.1:0-767 GCF_002891405.2 Cryptotermes secundus | reverse complement strand
CAACCTTTCGTGTCATCTAAAGAAGCAACTGGATCACAGAAGTATGTTAGAACAGATGACACTAGGAAACTAAGCAGCAACGCAACTGAGAGAAGACCGGCTTGCCAAGCTGCCTGGTAATTGAGTTTCTCAGTCTTCCTCAAGTTGCGTTGCAGTTGCGTTGCCTTTTCTTAAATTTTCTCTGCTCCATCCAGTTAAACGTGTTCGACTCCGTTTGATAAAAATTTTCGGAAATTGCGGTTGCTTTGCTGTTGTCAGTTTCCTTGGTGTGCCCTCCACCCTTCACAGGCTGACTTATAATTCTTCTTCTACTACTATCTTCCCGTAGCTATCTCATACAGACAACTAAATCCATTATATAGCAGCGGCACGGACCATGTAGCACAGAAAAGACATGTCACATGTCAGAATGCGTATTCATTGACACGCTACCAAGTACTGGGCACGGCAAGGACCACACAGAAAACACCTCTTCTATTGTCAAAATCCTTGTTTACTGGCCCGTTTTCCAGCACTGGGCATAGCACGGAGCACATAGAAAACACTTTCTCCAGTACCCCTTCTATTGTTGCGTGCGCGTGTTTCGGATGTTGCATAGAAACTGGTCTACATGTCGAAATATAAACCGAGAGGAGAAGCACACATTGCGTCACCTTCATTCGATTTAACATTCGAGCACTTCACAGATATAATTAATGCTCATTAGTAATTATGTTCGTTTAATTTCCAGTCACTTTAGAATCATTTAATAGAATAAGGGGGGGGGG
>NW_019769227.1:0-767 GCF_002891405.2 Cryptotermes secundus | reverse complement strand
TTTTCGTCGCCTCCTACGACTCGCATGGTCACGGTGGAGGTATTCAACTCCGCCTCCACACGGGGGAATATCTCCTACCGACAACTGACTCCCTTATAGAGTCGCGTTACGGACCCTGCAGCACAGAAAACACATTTCACATGTAAGAATGCGTGTCTACTGGCCCGCCGACCAACACTGGGCATGATGCGGACCAAACAGAAAACACCCATTCTGTTGTTACAACGCCTGTCTATTAGCATGACACGAACTTCATAGAAAACACTTCTTACAATGCCCTTTCTATTGTTGCGTGCGCGTATTCCGGGCGTTGCCCATAAATGGCTCTACATGTCACAATATTAAGGTGGGCCCTGAACATGCACAAATCAAGACGTGATGTGGATTCATATGGGTTAATCCGTAGGCCACTGATTGGCTTTTGTGAAGATAATGATTCCATAAAAAGTGGAGTGCTTCTTGACCACAAGAAAGACCGTCAAAGGCTTCCAGATTCTGCGCTACTGAGCTGGTCGACTGGTCAGTGATAGTAAACTGTGAATCTGCTGGAAGCTGACAGAATGGTGATCACGTGAACTTCTGCCAGACAAATTTCATACAGTGAACATTTACACTATTGTAATTATAGGCCAATACGTATCGCGTGCGGTTACGCGCCCCTCTGAAAATCATGTTACCTGTTCAAATCCCGCTCGGGGCAGGTATGCGTGCATATCTGAATTTTTGTGTTGTGCTGCCCTGTACTCGCGACGAGGTGGATTTTTTTT
>NW_019769226.1:0-767 GCF_002891405.2 Cryptotermes secundus | reverse complement strand
AGTTTACTGCTTATGCGTAACCGAAGGATCCCCGTTGTTTTGTTGCTCACGTTGCGCCCCTGCTTGTATCAGTCTACCAGATTACGCGGTATTATAACCCAGTAGTCCACAGTTTAAACTTGATTTTAATTTTTAGTCTCTTTAAACAGTTATGAAAATATAGATTTTAACAAGCAGAACATTTTCGTTTGAAATAAAATGTAATATTAGTCTGCCAAGTGCGTTGGCGAAGCGGTGACTCTCTATGACTGACATTCGGAATGTGTTTTCAAAATATCGACCGGGACATCGGCAATGGCTTTTTTAGTCCCTCCATGCATATTCCTTAATAGTATCCCGGTTAGGCAACGACCACTTCTTTTTCAATCCCCTCTTATTCGTCATTCATCTGTCATCGTACTAGTTGCTGTAAAATAGTCCCCCCAGATATGTTTCTCACACTGGTCTCCCTTGCAGTACCCTCCGCATCACGCATTCCAGTAGATTTGCTGTTTACATAAACCGTTATGTCAGTCTCCGTATTGTAACGCTATGAACACTTCATGAATTGGTTTTGTTGCGAGAGTTTCTGCCAGGAGGCATGAGGCTATGAATAAGGTGTGCTCATTAGTGCAGTGTAGGTCAGTAGCCAAGACGTATTTCACATATTGGCGTAGAAGTTTCAAGGTTGACCCATCCTGAGATTACAAATCACAAAGTTCTCGTGAACGTGTACGAAATACGCTCCTTTTGGCGGGAAATTGTTGCCTAATTTTGCTCAGAGGTCT
>NW_019769225.1:0-766 GCF_002891405.2 Cryptotermes secundus | reverse complement strand
AAAAAATATATATATCAGCAAGAATATTTATGTAGTTCAATGACTGTTAAATAGGCATCTATCATTTGCGCTGACTGTACACTAAAGGAAATAATGATAATCCTCATTAATAGGCAATTCAAACGCCCTGAACACTGAGGTGCTGCGCATGCGTATTCAGCCGAACCTGTAGTCATGATGTATGTTCCAGTAAATCTGGTTTCGATTTCCGGCAGGGGCAGGCTATTTATCTCTTCTCCACAATGTCAAAACCAGGCTTTGGGCCCAACCAGCCTCTTAATTTGTGTCGGTGACTTGTCCCCTTGGGCTGATGCGGTTTGGGAGATACGCTGATGATTCACCTCTATTTAGTGCCGAGAGCACGTGGAGCTATACCTCAACTTCCCCATACATCTACCTGGCGTGGCGATTCATTAATTACGTACAGAGATAACGTCACGTTTAAGTGATATCTTACTGGTGACTAGTTTTTGTTGAGATATCGATTTCAATTGAATAATTTGATGTTGCTTCATTTTCTGTAACGTGAGAAAGTAAACAAATTTACTTATCTGTTTTTGCCTTCTCATGCCGTTTCGTAACATCAGAAATTCGCCGCGGGGCAGATTCAGTTTTTCTCGGAACCATACTTCTCCTGCCTCTGGTAACCGGAAGTGGACTGCCATCAGCAGAAGTTTTCTATTGACGCTGCGCGGGCCGCGCCATAGCTCAAGCGGTTATACGCTGACTTCCCACCGCGGCGGCCCGGGTTCGATCCCGGGTGTGG
>NW_019769224.1:0-767 GCF_002891405.2 Cryptotermes secundus | reverse complement strand
CATGCATGCCATTCATTTCTTTACTGTGAAATATTGCGAACTGCTGAAAAAGGATGCACTGAGTGTGTGTATGAGAAGTTATTGGTACTGTTTTTTACTGACATTTCAAAATGTTGATATAATAGTGGCTTCAGAATTGATATCTCATAACATGGTTGCACCATTATGGGAGAGGAGTTCTGTAATGTGTATATTGTTACCTGAACCCAGCTTTTCAGAATAAAAAGAATTAGATTCTGTAAATATATCTTTGAAAATGATCTTCACTGCAAGAGATGTTCTGGGTTTTTATTATGCACTGGCACAGTATCAACATGTTGGAATACTAGATATTCTGTTTACCAGTAGATTCTCTTATCCCTAATATGCAGTGAATCTGTGACTTGAAAAACAAACATTCCTCTCAAAAATGCCACACAATATATTGCCCCAATAACCTTACTTCAATGTTAATTTCTGTTTTACTCATATTCACTAGTTCTAATGTGAATGTAACCTAACCTGTCACGAAATCTTACTCATTAAAAGAAGTACACCATGTGTAAACCCAAATATTTCTTGCTGAATTATAGATTCTTTCATTGGAATGTGTCACCATATAGCCTAGCAGGAATTTACTGACATTTTTGAGGAATGCACTACCTTCATCTTCATGTTTGCTTGCTCAGCTACGGCCGACTTGTCCGGTTTTTCCGTCTCGAACAACTAAACTAAGTCAGCTGTAGCTGAACACAGCATTGATCTGGGACACCACATTCAGCTTCAGA
>NW_019769223.1:0-761 GCF_002891405.2 Cryptotermes secundus | reverse complement strand
AGACAATACATGCCTTAGACCGCTCGGCTACCGTGACCGGCCTTTAAGAGTTTTACCTGTCATTATTCGGAGAGATTGTTTGTTGTAGTGTTACGTATCTTACTCACGCGATATGACAGACTTGACCTCTAGTACTGACATTGAAAGCTATTTGATGTACATGTGCTTAACACGATTAAATCTGCATTACTTAAGGTATAAGAGATTTAATGGGTCACGTAGGAAGAATAATGCAAGTCTTTCACCAACTTCTGCTTGTTTACTCAGCTGAAAACTGCTTTAAGTTGTCAGTCAATTTTATTTTATTCGTACTTTTAAGAGGTATGAAATTTCCTGCCTTCAGTTACAAAGGTTGTTTTTATGTCGGAAAATTGTTTATATATCGGTCTATTTATTCACTATCGATATAGTATACTACGTAATGCAAGTTAGTCTTCAGCTGTGAATTGCAAGCTCTTGTCTGTAATTTTTGTTTTGTCCAGTAGCTTCATTCTCTACTTATCTTCTCCCCCAACTACATTCTTCTTAGGTCCACATGTATTGAACTTCTCTACATTTTGTTAAAAGGGCAGAATCTAACGTCAATCAGTTTCTGAAGAATGGAGGTTACATTCCTGTGTGAATCGACAGTTCTCCATTAGCCTTATATAAACACGAATTTTGCTGCGTACTATTAAATTAGTGCGTTATGTCTTCGAGATATTACGTAAGAATAGGCCTCTGTGGTCTAGTGGTCAGAGTTCCTGGCTACAGATTCAGAA
>NW_019769222.1:0-767 GCF_002891405.2 Cryptotermes secundus | reverse complement strand
GAAGAGTAGGAGGTTGGTATGAGATGGCCGCCAGCCTAGGAGTTAGTGGAGTGAGTTGGCTGGTGAGTGAGTGACTTAGGGAGAGGATTCCTGAAGTTCAGTCCTTGTGAGCTGTTGCTGCTAAACTGGTAACTGAGGTACGGAGAAAGTTCGGGAACCCAGAGGAAGGAGAACGTCCGACGTTGGAGGCCGTTACCAGAAGGCTGGTGAAGACACAACAGACTGGGATGACTACAGTGTGTGCTGTAGTGAACTGCCGAGTGTGAATTTGTAGTAGCACTACACTTAGTTGTAGTTACGACCTGTAAGTGTTCAATAAATCCAGTTACAAATACAAACCCCGTCCATAGTAAACCATATAAGTGACAATATACATAAAGGACATAATACCGTGTAAAATGGTCGTTTCATTTCTTAATTCCATAACACAGGACACAGACTTAGTCCAAAATATAAAGTAAACTATTAAAACATTACTATTGCAGCCATACTTGCATTAGTGGGGCACGTTCCACTAGCGAGACCTGACGGTCGACTCGGCGAGGCGAGAAAACAATAAATTCCATCAATGATTAATATAATATTACATTGTATAGAACAGTGACAATATATTTAAGATCTAGAACTCTGTGAGATTGTATATTAACACAGTCATCGTCCTTTTGGATATTATCCACTGTCCTGCTTTTTATTTAAAAACGACGTTTCGGAGACTGGATTATGCCTCCGTCCTTAGGTACAAGCCCACCCAGTTGGGCCCAATCGAT
>NW_019769221.1:0-767 GCF_002891405.2 Cryptotermes secundus | reverse complement strand
AGGCCAATCAGTGGGCGCCGTGCCGAGTGGACCCAGTTGGACTCCCCCAGTCACTAAGCGATTTTTTTAATCGGTCATTCCAAGCTGAAAAAAATATATATGTACATGTGTCCTATCCCGAACGGTTTCCAAGATAGAGCTAATTCACTCTACAGTTCCAAAATTGTTGATAAGAAAGATATCTTACATGCTGTCACGTATTCGGGGTTTGAGTGACGAATAATAGTGGGTTCTGGATTAGATTATTGGATTTATTGGTACATGTTTGCAGCTACAAGCAATTATAACAGCTCACAATCAATGACTGGCTCCATTCCTTGCTGGACAACGAGTATCTTCTCTTCTGCTGTGACTGACTTTGTTCTGATTCACGCATCGGCCACTTTTTCAGCTTCCGGTGTCCGCAGGTTAGCACTCCACAGCTGAATCCTCCTGTAATGTCGATTGTCTTTAAGATAACTCCTGGACACGGACTCCACGGAAAAAGACCATCTGACAAATGCCTCATTGGACTAACTCAGCGTTCTCTCTTGTCCTCCTGTAAATTCAGGAGAACAGAATACAATCACCATTTCCAACATTTGACGTTATTGCGTGTTTATCCGTTGCTGCGTAAACCGCGTGTTAATTCCGCAGCAACCGTTTTTTCTCACTATTCCGGCTTCCAGGCGGTGATTACCGAACCGTTGCCCAGAAAATATTCAAATTCGTCACAGTACTGGTTCTAATACCGGTATTTGTTGTTCAAGTGACAAAGTTAGTACAGT
>NW_019769220.1:0-765 GCF_002891405.2 Cryptotermes secundus | reverse complement strand
GGAAAGAAAGATCCATGACGTCACGAACCCAGTGCCGGTTGTCCAGCCAACCCATGCGCTTGATATTGGAAATGAGAAAATAATAATAACTACAGATTGAATGCAGTTGTACTTAAAGACAGTTTGGCATTGTTGTCCATAAGGAAAAAGGAACTGACCAAAGGAGAATGGACCTAATCCTTGAAGATGATGATGTTACATGCTCGTCAGTGTGTGTATATGGACTCCCTGTTCTGACAAGTTTGCACGGCCTTGCAAGCAGAGAGTGATGCAGCGCAAACCCGCCTTTATTTAGCCACATGTAAGAGTGGGCTGGTTGGGAAATAAATTTAAATGCCGCATGGATTGGAATATGTCCGCCTATGTGTTCTGTCGTCACAGCGGCCGGCTAGCTGTGTCGTCACCCCATCCATTATGTTAATAAAGTGCCTGTCCGTAAGGTGTTTCATCCCAGAGTATGGCATGAAGCATATATTCTTATTCTTCTTTTTGGAGTAGGTGCTCAGCTCGACATGAAATATTTCCCGACGTTTCGCACAAAGTGTCAGGAATATTCAAGCCAGTGTAACCCTTTATATACGGAATTTCTTTTAGAAGTACATAAATTCAGTTAGTACTTCACAGGAAGGGGGCACGCGGTGGCGTAGTTGGTTGGGACATTATGTTACTAGCCAGAAGGTTACGGGTTCAAGTCTCGATGAGGTCATTGTATTCTTTTTCTTATTTTCAATTGACCTAATCCTTCCAGCCGCACTATGGCCCTGA
>NW_019769219.1:0-767 GCF_002891405.2 Cryptotermes secundus | reverse complement strand
GGCAAGACTGTACTCTTACCATTTATTATGATGACTTCAAAGCTTATCCATTAAAATATTATTCTCCCATTTCCTTCAGACTCCAAAGCAACCACTGTCTCAAAAAGTTTCCATATCAAAATCCTGTGTGCATTTCTTTCTTTCCATCACAGACACATGCCCATCTTACCGTTACATCACTACCCTAACAATACTAGATAAGCCATATAAGTAATAAAGTTTGTCATTATAAAACATTCTCCAACCCCTACCCACGCCTCTTTCCCTCCTTGACCCACATCCTTCTGTGAAAGTCACACCAATGCACACTTCATTACTGCATCAGGCCTCACCTTTCTTCTGTTTCACGGACACGGGTACCAGCTCATCTGTGAATGCGCCCTCTTTGTATGCCTGGGCACTGCGCTTATAGCTGCTGATGGCAAACTCATCCTGTTCATCTCTTGTGATGTTCAGCTTCTTGGCTGTGTTTTCTGCACAGTTTCCCATGTGTATACCGTTGTAAACATCTGTCAGTCCATCAAACACCACACCATCCTGTCAACCACAAACACACACACTTTCAGGCCAACATCTGATATGGAGGGTGTTTAGAAATTGTTTTGGAACAAAATGTATATTAAGATGAAAAATGTATGAGTAATTAAAATTTGTTTTTGTTTTCTTAAGTTGACAAGTGATTTAGATTAATGAAACACCACACAAGGCACTGATCCAAACTAAATTATATCGGCTTATTTTCTCAAATATACAATTTGCATGTTTTT
>NW_019769218.1:0-766 GCF_002891405.2 Cryptotermes secundus | reverse complement strand
GTTATTACTAAAAGGTTCCTTCTTTTCGGATTTCCATGCCCATAATAAAGACGAAATACAATACCCACGCAGTGGATGGTATCCGGTTGCAAATAGAGTCATATCAAGTTCCTTCAATTCAATTTTGAGAAAATTTACTAAATTATAAAGCCACTATCATAGAAAACATAGCTTGTATTTTACAATTAACTGATCAAATTACGAAAGTGACTCCGAAAAAATTATAGTCTTGTATATAAGATATATTTTAAAAGAGTTTCTGTTAGCAAGTATAAAATGAAATCCTGAATGAGTCTTTTATGACAGGAACATACAGCATACGTATTCCATATTGTCCAGACTTACACTGGGGATCACCCAACTTCCTATCGAAGATGATACGGTGTCTCTTTCCACGAGGGTAAGACGACCGCTACGTGAAGCTGGACAGTTACATTGTCTATTGCCGAGGTTAAGACAATCGTGGAGCTATACTTCCATTTCGCAACTTATTCCGTGGTGCTTAATTAGACAAACGTAAACATAATTTAATAAAGGATATTAACAGATATTTTCAAAGTTGAATCGAAATGTAATTTACGAAGTGTAGTCTGACAGTTCCTCGAAAGATGGTGCTAGTCATATGAATGCCAGAGCCACCTTATCAAATGGCAGGTCAGTCGGAGGAAATGGCAACAGAACGGTTGCTGTTTGAGCAACGCACTATAATTTAGAAGCGGTACTGGAAATATGAAAATGCGTGCGAAGTACAAATGCATACGATTAA
>NW_019769217.1:0-766 GCF_002891405.2 Cryptotermes secundus | reverse complement strand
TTCTCAGCAGAATGCACAGTGGATTTGGTCGAGTCCCCTGAATAGCTAAGGATTTGCAGGTGTTGTACAGGTTATTCACTTCTTGTGTACAACCCAGAGGCCAGTTGTAAAAACATGGCCCGAACTCAGAGATGTTCACTTGGTGGTGTTTGCTCTCTCAGCTGCTGAATTTGTGTCAGGTAAGGAATGGGAGAAGAGCCTTGAACAACAGATAGGGACTGAGCAGGTTGACTCAGGTGTTCTGGCTTGTATTTAGGAGATGTTTGGTTTGAATCATGTTGGGGATCTTTACTATCACGACTGAGCTTTTTGTGTAGTTTTCCTCACTCAATTCAGTCCGTGACCTCTTTCTTCCGTATTATTCCCAGCTCATTCTTCAATAATTATTGAAGAATGAGCTGGGAATAATACGGAAGAAAGAGGTCACGGACTGAATTGAGTGAGGAAAACTACACAAAAAGCTCAGTCGTGATAGTAAAGATCCCCAACATGATTCAAACCAAACATCTCCTAAATACAAGCCAGAACACCTGAGTCAACCTGCTCAGTCCCTATCTGTTGTTCAAGGCTCTTCTCCCATTCCTTACCTGACACAAATTCAGCAGCTGAGAGAGCAAACACCACCAAGTGAACATCTCTGAGTTCGGGCCATGTTTTTACAACTGGCCTCTGGGTTGTACACAAGAAGTGAATAACCTGTACAACACCTGCAAATCCTTAGCTATTCAGGGGACTCGACCAAATCCACTGTGCATTCTGCTGAGAA
>NW_019769216.1:0-765 GCF_002891405.2 Cryptotermes secundus | reverse complement strand
TGTCTAGTAAACAGGAGATCGAGGGTTCGAATCCCTCCGGTGCCTACTTTCACATAAGTGAAATTTTAATTATATATTTCTGAAGCAAATGGGTTAATGACAACATGATCATATAATTTTTTGTTTATTCCAAATATAATTCGCTTGTTTTCCTAATGTAAGTAGGTTTTTACACTAATACAAACATGGGTCCAGGCAAATCCGTATAGTTATCTTGCAGGCCTCTTCTTTGCAATTTCCGTATTGCTTTAAAACTTGTGGAGCATATTAATATCAGCGTTCTTTGTACGTGCCAGGTTTCAATGACATCAAACAATGGGATTATAAATTTTACCGAATAAATTTTTAGCCTCCAACTAGTGCCGAGGTCAGGAAAATATTGATCTAAACATCCACTCCTCCATACGGCTTCATGGTACAGTGCTTAATTAGTTAAGCACTAGGACAGCTTTACCTTTTTATAATACAATCAAATTCTCCGTAGACCCGAAGCGAAATATAATTTCTGTTCTGCTGCTAGTTCCAGAACCACCACCACACCGGTCACCACCCTCGACGACAATGATAACGCCTACTTCCACCCTCGACCGAGGCCAATATTGGCACCACAAAGAGGCGAAAGTGAAGGTAATGTATAAAATTTGTACAAAAATATTTTTATAAGTTTGCTAGTATATCCGTACTAAACTAATAGTAAACAGTATTAACTACTTGTAATATGGCCGCGCCCTAGCTAAAGCGGTTAGTCGCTGGCTTCCCACCGCG
>NW_019769215.1:0-766 GCF_002891405.2 Cryptotermes secundus | reverse complement strand
TTCTCACGTGCTGGCACAGGACTGTTTGTATTCTCTGTTCCATTGCCAACACCAGAACTGTCACTCAGTATACTGGTGATTTCTAATGCATGTGCCTGTAAAAATGACAACAACTGCTGGCCATCCATCAACATCATACAGTCCCCACTTTGTGGGGTGCTGACATGATTTGTGGACTGAAGGCATGGACTGGTGTGAATATCCTGCTTTGCCAACACCTGTAAACAATAAAACAATGCTTCCATCAACCCTCTTATTTCAAAACCTAGATCTAGGTGGTATGGTATGGTCTGCTTAGTTAAGGCTAAATAATACAAGAGACAATTTAACCCAAAATACAAAGCAGTAAGCATCAAAAATGAAGAAATTCTCAGCTTACTTAACGATTGTTTCTTAGTTTGCATAGTACATACAGTGTTGAATTGGAAGATGACTGGGAACTATAAACTGGGAAGGATCTGGAAGGATGTTGTTATGGTTCATATGAGAAACTATCTCAGCATTTGCCTGGAAGACTGAGAAAAATCATGGAAGGATATTTATCAGGACAAAAAGCCTTCAGGATGAGAATCAAACTTGAGACTTCTTGAATATGCACTACAAGTGACACATCTTAATACATACACATATAGGGATCACATAAGAACAGGAAATCATCTTCTAAGGTCATGGAGGCTGCATTATGGGAGACCTTATACTACCTGAATTTTATCAAAAAATGTGTTACACAGCCAAAAAACTAGGGGGGGGGGCACACACACACACA
>NW_019769214.1:0-766 GCF_002891405.2 Cryptotermes secundus | reverse complement strand
CAGGCAGTCCACAAAGTTAATAATTTCCCTTAATTCCAAATGTTATCAGCCATGAGGCACACTGATTTATCTGAAAAATTTGCATGTGCCTCACAGTTGGTGGTGCACCAGTTGCCATCAAGGGCAGAACTGTGAACCATTCAAGAAACGTAAGAACCTCCTTGTATATACATGCAATGGCAGAAAATTCAAGCTCCAAAAATACCTGTAGTTTCAGTTAAGCAGCATGATTTTGCAGGAAGCATGAAATATTCAACATTCAACTTAAAAAAGAAAAGGGGAAAATACAAAGAAATTTTAAAAGTCACAAACAAAACTGACATATCTACAGACATCTTTGTAATACTGCTCTAATTAATATAAAGAGCAAACCAAGGCTGACATTACTGAGATATTCACAACGCAACATTACAAATCCAATGAGTAAGTCCTAAATGTGAATTGTAGCAGGAAATGTAACAGCCTACAGATAGAGCCTTCTTTGGTATACATCGCAGCAATGGTGTGTTAATATAAGTCAAATGTGTGATACTGCAAAGAAAGTTTGTAAGTTTCACTGTTTCATAAATGGTAAAAATGGGCAGTAATTTCTCTGCAAAGGGTCAAATGGTAGTTGCAAAACTCTCCATCAGTTCTATGGTGCTTAGTCGATGGATATGTTGTACACAGTATACCATATATACTTGCAGTGCAAGACAGGATAGCTCAGTCAGTAGGGTGAACGGCTATAGGCTGACAGCCAGGGTTGGATTCCCGGAAGGAGGAA
>NW_019769213.1:0-766 GCF_002891405.2 Cryptotermes secundus | reverse complement strand
CATTTCTTGTCGCGAAAAAAATATTTGAAGAATCCTCCGTTTCGTTCCTCATATAAAAGCAGGAATACTATGGAAGTCAAATGACTATTCAAGATGGTGTAAGTGAAGAAAAAGTTTTGTATAATAGAGGTACCCAACGTGAGGTCTTATGAAAATGTAACTGTAAAATGAATCCCGTATAGAAAACTGTCTTCCTCTGCTCTAAGACAGATCTGATGTTATCAAAATGCACCAAATAAAGCGAACACGCAAAACGAATCTCTTCTCCATTATATATGCAGGCTTCGAATCTCATTATAGTAAGCTCAAGTTATAATGGAGGAAAACGCATTCTGATATAACCTAAATGTTTTCCTACTTCCATTATGAGTAATCAAATGCATATTATTTTCAAATTTAAACATTTAAAGTAAAACGAATTTATGAAAGTTTATGAGAACGTGAACGTTTTAATCGAAAAGAAAAAGAAGGGACCATATATCTAACTAACCTTTATATTATGGCACTTGAATGCCTACACACGCCTGCGCCATTGTCTTCGTTCGTTATGGCATATAAAATTGTAATCAATATTATTTATTATTAACATTACGCTTGTTAGATTCTAGCTTAAACAGGCGAAAAGCACTGGCCAGCTCCTAAATTTATTCTTTATGCTTCTATGCTTATTATTTTGGTTTATTTCTGTCCTCTTTCTAAATATGTGTACAACACGTGAAAAATTTGAAGTCTTAATTATTAGTATAAAAACTAAATAATTAATTTT
>NW_019769212.1:0-766 GCF_002891405.2 Cryptotermes secundus | reverse complement strand
CCACTGAGTGTCTGCCTCATAGATGGCAGCCATATCAGACATCAAATGAGAGCATATTTGTGTGGGTAATTTTACAACGATGAAGGGGAGAAAATGACTACTGACAAAAATTGTAGTGGAAGGAAGGGAAATTCAATAGCAATAGAGAAATTATATTGCGTGTCTTTGTATGAGATAGTTGAGGGCGAGGGCACACCGAGGATACTGGCAATCGCAACGCAACCGTAATTTTCGAGAATTGTTATCAACCTGAGTTAAACACGTGTTGCCGAATGGAGCAGCGCTATTTGAAGAAACGGCAATGTAGTTTCCTCAATTAGTGCTGCTCCTCTCAGTAATATGTGTTTAACTCAGGCTCATAACAATTCTCGAAAATTACGGTTGCGTTGCGGTTGCCAGTTTCCTTTGTGAACCCTCACCCGTATACCCCGTAGATTGATGTCGGACAGGATCGGACAGGATGCCGAGTTGTATTTACGTATTAATTTGCAGTTCTGTTTGCGTTTCGTTTTTCATTTTCGGAAGGAAATTTATGTAGACGGCACTTGAATCTTGTTTATGCGAGTCTCTCAACTAGATTAATTTTGGTTGGATAGAAGTGGAAACTATAAGTAAATATGAACTGAAAATCAGACGTCTCTCACAAGGGAATTTGCAATTAATAGTATTATAGTTACAGAACATATATTGTGTACAAAATATTACAGCAGGTGAGGATATAGTATTAAAGTTGTTTATCAAGAATATGATTCAAATCATATATATT
>NW_019769211.1:0-766 GCF_002891405.2 Cryptotermes secundus | reverse complement strand
CGGGCCGCCGCGATAGGAAGCCAGCGACTAGCCGCTTGAGCTATGGCGAAGAGAATGGGATAATACGCATGATTCATATTGGTAGCATGTATGAGAGGGAATGTGCATGTCTTCTCGCTTGACTCTCATTCAGATAACTTGACGTTTCTGTAGCAATCAAACAGAATCATGATTAGCTGGCGGATAAGGTTAGATCCCACACATATACAAGGGACTCACGTATTATGAATGTATATTTCGTTCAAGATCTGTGTTTAGTCGTATAACATCTCCGTTCCTGTGGATAAAGCACACAGTTAACACGCCTCACAGCTGTATAACAAAGATGCCTCTTTATTCTCTCGTCTCTCTCCTCTCTGTGTGCCGTAAGAATTAGACGGGTGTCTGGTACTTTACGAAAGCTAGAAATGTACAAGCGTGCTTCAGCAGCTCGCAGCTCCAAACATATACTGAACACGTAGAGGCAGGTATCTCCAGCCATCACAGGTTTCTGGATCACAGATTGATAAACAATATGCAAATGTAGTTCTCTTTCGGGATGATGATAATATGCATCCCTATATCCGTCTACATGCTTCATATCCGAAACTATAGCATTTTTAGCACAACACTAACAGATGTGAAGCTGATTTAATTGTTTCTTACAGTTCGGATCAATATAACACGTATTATACACGTATTAGATCAAGCTGAATTATATCCATTGTCTAAATCTAGGGTCTCCAAACTACGGCCCGCGGGCCACATGCGGCTCGCGATGTGATTT
>NW_019769210.1:0-766 GCF_002891405.2 Cryptotermes secundus | reverse complement strand
GTATGTCACAGAACGACATGAACACTGACACGTATAATGAGGTGGTGCCTTTTGCTGACGAAGTGTTTGATCTGAGCTTAATTAATATGAAACTTGTTTCTTTTTGACATAGTAAATACCCGCCTATATTCGTAGCAACACCGAGTGTATCGGTTTCTGTGCTGTGCGTTTGACACTTTTTAAATTGTATTTCCTTTCTTAAGTCTGGCTGCTTTTGTTGCAATATTTTGCATCTGCTAAAAGGAACACTGAAAAAATAAATTCATCATAAGAAAAGACTCAACAAAGTCAGGCTTATATGTCAAATACTGTTTGAAAGAAATTGCTAAAATTAATGTGGGAGGAAGGAATTTTTTAAAGAGGAAATTGGGACCCTCGTGTATGTTTGTTCCTGACATTTTGTTTAGACGGAACCTTCTGTGGATGTTTATAAATTAATTATGAACAAAGACTGCTAAATAAGACATTGTTAGAACAGCAAGCTCTGTTATATACCCTTTTCTTTACCCTCTGAAAAATATTTTGTGTGTAATGGATCAGCCGAACTGCATAAATCATCTTATGCGCATGCTTAGGTATGTTGTGCGTCACTTGAATATACGAGTATTTCATTCAAATCTACAGAACTGTTAATTTCCCCCTCAATATACATTTACGAACAATACAATATTCTCTCCTCGTCGCTTGCAGCGAGTTCATGGGAGCGTTTTGCCTGTATAGGGCACCAGAGACATGAAAAGTGGCCTCGTCGGAAAACATTAAGTTT
>NW_019769209.1:0-766 GCF_002891405.2 Cryptotermes secundus | reverse complement strand
ATGTCATCAAAATCCGTGCCCTGGTCATAACATTCGATATTGACTCAAATCTAGGGGCATATAATAAACAAACTTTTATCAATGAAGGAAAAGGGGTTTAAATCTCCAATTTACATGTCTGGGGGACACGTTTCAGTTTGTGGAAAATATTATTCAAAGAATTCAGTGTTCATTGAACTGGCCTACAAATTGTGCTGACACACTTACATGGTGCAGGATCAGTGAATGTGCCATATTTAATTTGATACAAAATACCCCCTACCCCTCCTCCTCCAAAAATCCGCATGATGTAAGGAGCCAGAGGTTGTTTTCAAAAGGATTTCATTAAATGAATGCTTTCTTTTGGGGGGTGGGGGTTCTTTTTTCTGTTCGTTTAATAGAATTGGTATACTAAGGATGTTACGGCCTTTGCTGGAACATGGTTTTGATTTTTTAGGATGATGATAGTCCACCACCCTCAACAAAGGGTAAATTGGATAACATAAAGTCTGAAGCAGAGGACAGCATAAAGATGGAAATGAAGGCACAGCGTAATGACTGCAGTGTGGAAATGAATCATCGTGAAAGTGGTGGGAAGGGTATGAGTGTCACTGACTCAATCAAGACAGAAATTAAGACTGAACCCATGGATGAGGGGAACGCCACCTCCGAGAGCTCAGCTACAGTAAAGGGTGAGTTTCTAGACAGTACTGTGTGAATAGGAATGCAATGTTGACAGACCATAATATGTCTGAAAGCAATCTTTATATCTAAAACCTATCACTAA
>NW_019769208.1:0-765 GCF_002891405.2 Cryptotermes secundus | reverse complement strand
CAGTGTTCTGAGAGAAAAGAAGCTAGTACATATGCTACACCTCAACACTGTAACTGAACTGAAGGGGAAGAAATACTTATCTGAAACAGGGAAATGGAAGTCTTGAAATGAGTAACATTCCCCAGACTGGGCTCATAAATCACAGTCATGCAAATAATTAGTACTATTGATGTAGAGAAATGGAAGGTAAGACAAGGCACTTACTAGAAAGCAAAGCCAGATCTATGTTTCGACCATTCCACTGTTGGCTCTGGGTCTCCAGTCGCCCGACATTCAAGCTTCACTCTCTGCCCAACAACAACCTGGACATCTGTGGATGGAGATATGGTGATCCTTGGCATAGATTGCACAACCAAAGTTGCCACAGCAGTCGTTGACCCTGCCTCACTCTCTGCATGGCAAATATACTGGCCTGCTTCTGCTTGAGTTACACGGTTAAATCTGTAGAAAAGGTTATAACAGAATTTTATAAGCATCCACAAATACAGAAATACACCATGATATAACGTACACATAACCCTTTTTATAACACACAAAAATAAAAGGTCAATTAAAATGCCTTTACTGAAAACGAGTCAGATGAATTTTGTCTACTTATTCACATCATCTTCTTTAAGAATCATTTCAATATTATCCGACCGCCTCAGTGGTCTAGTGGTCTAGTGGTCAGAGTTTCTGGCTACAGATCCCAAGGTCCCGCGATCCATTCCCGGCACTACCGGATTTTCTGAGAAGTAGTGGGTCTGGAATGGGGTTCACTCAGCC
>NW_019769207.1:0-766 GCF_002891405.2 Cryptotermes secundus | reverse complement strand
AGCAGATCATGCACTATCATTAGTAGCTCCTGCTACAACGACAATCTAGTCACTTTAACGGTAGTATACTTGATCTCCGCCAAGTTTATACCTCTTTTATTCCCTGTGTCAGTGTTCACTCACTCAACGGACCTGAGGTCCTCGCTATATAGCCTCGGGGCGGACGCAACAGAAAACAGAGTTTCAAACAGTCCCTCTATTAATGTTACGGGCGATTTCCTAGCGATAACCCGGATGATGTTGACATGTTTACCGGCCGTTACCAAGCAAAGCATGTTCCTTCTCGCGATCGTTAGATAGCAACGATACTGCATGATACAATATTACGCAGGACTTCTCTCCCATAGAGTTGCCTACGCAAGTTACGGTGTGCTGTGTTTAGTAGGGTACACAAACTTTACTGAAACGTAAGCATACAGTTGTGCACCAACATCATACACAGTACATAAGTCAATGTCTTCACCAAGCGGCATTAGAGTGCTCAAATCTCGGAGAACCAAATTGTAAAACTGTATGCAGCACAAATTCAGCTCTGAGAAATTCAAAATTCAAAATAAAGTCTCAGTAGGAATATATGAAGGGCAGATATTTGGGTAGGTGGGAAGGTAAAGCTATAAAGCTATTCCTGTGAAAGGCCGTGGAGGCCCATAGTGTTCTGAGACTTCGACGCTCCCACAAGTTCTAGATAGTCGGCTCACAGATGACGGTGAGGTTGTCCGCCTTACGCGCCAGCCGCCGTTTAACCGTAGGAATATTCCTTTTTTTT
>NW_019769206.1:0-765 GCF_002891405.2 Cryptotermes secundus | reverse complement strand
CTCTCGCATGTCCTAGAAGGTCGGTTTACAGATGGCGATGAGGTTGTCAGTCTTACTCGCCGACCGTCCTCTATCCCCCAGGAAGATTCCTGTTACTCATTTCTGTTGGAGGCTGAGTCGAAACCAGGGTCATAATTCGGACGGAAGAATTAGGTCAATTGATATATAAATATATTTTTAGAGAAAGAATAACATTTAATTAAGAAATTAGAAGCACATTTATATAATTGAAATGGTTAGGGATGAGCGTTATTAACAATAGACTCGAGAAAGTAGAAGTGCGCTTGGGCAGTTAAAAATGTTCAGCATATAGAACTCTGACTGCATCCACATGGCTTGCATATTGCTTCGACGTCTGTAGCTACCGTGTACTGGTAAGCATACACGCGTACCTCCCGGCGTTCTCTATCACGTCGGCTGTACAGAAGAGAATCAGGAGAAAGAAAAGCAATTCTCATGCAACCATTCTGACTTAAATTCGTGAAAATTGAACCCCTTCCTTAGTGGACCTAAAATTACCTTCCGAAATTATTAAAATCCAAATTAATATTCCGAAGCCCTTGTCTACATTGGTTCAGAAAACCCACTTCCTAACGCGAGGGACAAGTGGTAGCGTATTTGTGTGAGGCACTATGCTACAAGGTTGAAGGTGGTGGGTTAGACTCCCGATGACATCATTGGATTTTTTAATTGACCTAATCCTCACAGCAGCACTATTAACTCTGGTGTCGACTCAGCCTCTAATAGAAATGAGTACCAGGAATC
>NW_019769205.1:0-765 GCF_002891405.2 Cryptotermes secundus | reverse complement strand
GATGTTCATATTTATTTTAAAGTGCCCAGTACTAAATAAAAGCTGTTCTAGGAGAAGTGGTCAGTATCACATTATTTTCCCTTCGAACATGACCTTGGATGTACATCAAATGCATATGAACATCCAGCTGACCGTATGAGAGGTGCATTGTGTGTGTAATCTGGATGCGCCCGTAGCTTTAAACAATGCCTGAGTGGAAGTGAACCTTACCACGTACGTATGGAGCGCACCACGTACGACACCAGCCGCAAATAGGACGCGCTAGATCAGGGAACGTCTCTGAGTCGCGTAACCAGTGTAACGCACGAGATGGAGTTGCTTGGAGTTGCTTGATTCGCAATGAAAACGGTAATATTTACATCAGCTTTAGAGATAATGTTTATCGCAACTATATAGACTGTTTCGTAGGTTATGACGTCACGTTCTTATTGTTTTGTATTGGTGTGAAACTTGGTATGTAACCCTAAGGAAAGAACACAGAACAGGCTGTTCAAAAGTGGTACTGAGTAGAATATGCTTACTTGGGAGACAGAAAATAATCAGGCAGAGAAAATGCGTAACGGGGAGTTTCATAATTTGTACTTGTCACCAAGTAGAAATAGCGTGTTCAAGTCAATGGAGAATGCGAGAGAAAGGGCGCGTGACATGCTTAGGGGTGACGAGGCATGCAGACACACAAGCATGCAGGGAAGAGATATGGCGCGGAAACGCTAATTAATTTTAAAACGGGTATTAAGAAAATATGGTTTGAGGATGAGGGTTGGA
>NW_019769204.1:0-765 GCF_002891405.2 Cryptotermes secundus | reverse complement strand
TGTGTGTGTGTATGTGTGACGGTTTACTTCACGACGCTGTCAGTAGATAGACCATATAGCGTCCACTTGTTCAATGAGTGATGAATTGAAAAGGATTAGGAAGGAAACGGCCGTAGGGTGATAGAGGTAATATCCCAGAATTTTCGTAGAGGGTTTGAGTAAATGCACAGAAAACCTCAGTCAGTACAGCAGGTGTTCCGGCGGAGATTCGAACCAAGTACTTCCCGAATGCTAGTTTAGAGCTTTACCACTATGCCAACTCGCTCAGCGATACAAGTTCGCTCTTGTATATCGAACTGATGATACATATTTTGTGGCCACTGTGAGAAAGCGCCCTGCAATTAAGGATTAATTACAATGTGGAATTAAATATCAATTGGTTCTGAAATGTTAAGTGCCCTTGTATGACAGTGGCAGGAATGTATTGTACGTTTTCAAGCGGTTCCACCGTAAGTGCACTGAAATATAAAAACTGGACTGTCTATCGTGCACGTTATGAGCTGGGCGAAATTGTATTTTCGGTTTGGTTATTCGATGACGCAGTCTGTACCGAGAAAGATATAGCGTTGTGGCATGGTGAAGACTTGTAAGCTGGTAAAGACGCTTCGGAGGAATATGCTGCCTCCTTCTTCAGGACTGAAATGTGTAGGTTCTGGAATTTGTTCAGTTGTATATACAGATCACGGGGAGAGGGACACAGAAAGTATCCTGATCCAAAGAAATGGGGATAACTGTTCTAAGGAGCACACTAGTTTATTTTCCCAG
>NW_019769203.1:0-765 GCF_002891405.2 Cryptotermes secundus | reverse complement strand
GGGATCAGCCCGTCCTTAGGCCAATACTTGCACAGGATAACACAAACACAGATTAAACGTAGACAAACATCCATGCCTTAAGTGGGATTTGAACTCAAGACCCCAGTGTTGCAGCGGCCGAAAGCAGTTCATGCCTTAGACCTTATGGCCACTGTGAACGGCGAACCTTGTATAAAGATTCATAATTCTGAGATGTCTTTACTCTAGCTGGCACCCTAACGGTGGCACATCCCTCTTGTGTAAGAGGCCACATTTTGCTTATTTATAAGAGTAACGATAGACCCATATGTAAAATGTTTAATTGGGTTCCTGAAGCCAATGAATAATTACTTTCACACGAAGTTACATGTTTCTGGCTAACGTGCATGGATAAAAACAGGGGAATTATGTGCAAACCATACCAGCTGTTGTCAGAATCTGTGTTATCAAAAAACTTTCCCATGGTATCACAGTGCATAATGCATCACTACACTGCATCCAGCTAACTACGTGTTAAATATTTCTACACTGGTTATCCTACAGGCAGAAACGCGGTAGCGCGGATGGTTGAGGAAACTATGCTACAAACTGTAAGGCCGCGGGTTCGATTCATGATGAGGTCATTGTTTTTTTAATTGACCTAATCCTTCCAGCCGTTCTATGGCCCTGGGTTCGACTCAGATTGTAACAGAAATGAGTATCACAGATTTTCCTGGGGATAAAGGGCGGGCGGCCGGCAAAGCTGACCTCACCGCCATCTGTGAGCCGATTGCCTAGAAAATGTGG
>NW_019769202.1:0-764 GCF_002891405.2 Cryptotermes secundus | reverse complement strand
GCTACCTATTGTTGCTGTTGCAGATAGAATGGTTCTAGTGCTGAGCGGCATGCTGCAGGAGGAGGCGCCGCCCGACACGCGGACCTTGTTCCACAATCATCCGGTCTATAAGGACTCAGCATCACAGCTACTTGCTATCCCTACAAAGGTAGTGGGCCCTGTTGGCCTCCTCTATGTTCAGCAGAGGGAATTGGCAGTCACTGTACCTCATGACAGTAAGTATCAGAATTTGCTGTAAGGTTCTTCATAAATTCATGCACAGATGGAGGAAGCTGTTAGTGCAGATGTGCAAAACTGATCAGTAGGAAAGCAGAGATTTTCAAGATATTATCTGTCGGGGTTTATTATATCTAGAACATGATCATGTATGGTGCTGGAGTGTTTGGACATGAGCAGTGAAGTATCAGCTGAGTTGGGTGCAGGGAGTTAAGCAAGTGCGAGGAGAGTGGCTTTGAATGAACTGCCACAACTCACGGTGGGTGAAGTCTTCGAACTAACAGAATGGAATGAGAATTGCAGGTTTCTGGAACTTAAGTGTCTCTAAGGCAGAGAGTGTAGGTTCAGTAACCTGTGATTTAATCACTGCCCCTTGCTGGATGTTTCCTGACACTCATTGAGTGCAGATACCAGTAATTTCAACTAATTGGGTACAGGGTGAAGACTGCTATATTTACACAGTTTCTTGAATAATTAATTAGTTGGGGGTGGAGTCCAACTGGATCACTCGGCATGGCGGCCACTGATTGGCCTATTGTAGCCTGCCC
>NW_019769201.1:0-765 GCF_002891405.2 Cryptotermes secundus | reverse complement strand
ATGTACGTGTCGGTTCAGACCGTCTGCTTGCGTATACGTACTGACACAAGTGGAACAGAATGGCTTCTCATCGCCAGTATGCATACGCTTCATGTGTCGAGTGAGGTCTCCTGATTGGATGAATGTCTTCAAACAGATGCTACATGGGAAGGGTTTCTCACTGCTGTGTTCCCTACGAACGTGACGAGTCAGATCTCCTCGCTGCACGAAATTCTTGAGGCACACATCACATGAGAAGGGCTTCTCACCTGTATGATCCTTACGAGTATGTCGAGTAAGATCTGACAGTTGCACGAAGCGCTTTAGACAAACAGTGCAAGAGAATGGCTTCTGACCAGAATGAACGAATGAGTGACGGGTTAAATTACATGCCTGTATAAAAGTCTTTCCACATGCATCACAAGTGAAAGGTCTCTCTGTGCTAGGACGCTGGGGGTCGTGGGACAGGTCTTTGATCATGGGACCCATGATGCAAGGAGAGCTGTGATAAGGACGTCCCTCACCATCATGAACACGACGAGAATGTCTTGTTAGGTCCCCTAACTGCACAAAGCCCTTTAAGCAAATATCACATGTGAATGGCCGTTCACCAGTATGAATGAGTCTGGTGTGGCGATTGAGATCTGCACGCTGGACAAAACTCTTCAAGCAGACACTGCATGTAAATGGCCGTTCTCCGGTGTGGACACGACGAGTGTGTCGGGTAAGGTCTCCTTGTTGCGAAAACCTCTTCAAGCAAACATTGCATGAATACTGTTTCTGAAG
>NW_019769200.1:0-765 GCF_002891405.2 Cryptotermes secundus | reverse complement strand
TACTTTTCCATTCAAGTAGCTCCTCACTTATCCTCACGCGGCTGAGTGGACCCCACTCTTACAAAACAAGTTTAAAAAGTCTCAAGTACAGTAAATTGTGGAAATCCTTCGGTACACAACTTATTCTATACGCTTTCCATTTTCTACCTTTAAAATGTACGACAATTACGGACTGAAAACTGTTAGGAATAACTATGTAGGATTTAAGGGTCTTACAGATGTGATTATGCAGCGCTATGCTTGATATCTGCTTCACGCTGGTTTCTTTCTTGGCTTTTCTTCCAACCTGAAGATGGAGGCAACATGTTTCTCCGAAAAGTCCGTTGACTTTCAATTGACTAAGCTGGCCTCTATCCCAGAAGAGAGAAATCCATGCAGGGAATCAGTTCGCATATTGAGTCATAAGTAATTCATGTTAGTGTTGGAAAAATGTAGTTGAATTCTTTCAAATTTGGCGATGACAGCTGAGGTGGGAAGCCCGCGACTGACCGCCCCCGAGTTATGGTGCGGTCTCCTCACAAGAGCTGCAAAGGGCACTGATGCTGACGGTGGAATTCTCGAAACTGAATTACACTAGGTAAACCGTACCAACTCTGTCACTTAAACAATAAATACCGGTATAAGCAACAGTACGTAATGTCTGTTTCTTATCAATAATTTTGGTACTGTACAGTAAAATACCTATATCTCGGAAACCGTTCGGGATAGGACGCATAGTTTTTTTTTGTTTAGAATGACCGATACTATGACCTCCCAGAATACTGA
>NW_019769199.1:0-765 GCF_002891405.2 Cryptotermes secundus | reverse complement strand
TTTATGTTGCAATCAAACCATCCAAATTATAGGATTAGTATAAAGCCCAAAATTTGTGTTCTTGTGTGCTGTAAAACAATGGTAATATATTCTGTAGAATATGTAACTATTGAATCATAACTGTGCCAGGCAAAACCAGACATAACTTTTCTGCTGTCAGATAAATTCACAGAGTGTAGTTACAGTGAACTTTCTTACTTCATTATCAGCAAGATGCTGGGTCTGTGATCAAGTCCAAACTTAAAGATGTAGGATGTCATAATTTGCTGCCTGGTCAGGGCTGTCACAACACTGGAGTGATGGTGGTTTAGCGTGGGGTATGGCAGAATAAAGATTAGCAGAGGGACATGAAAGAAACTCTAAAAATAACTTGCTCCATTGCCATTTTGTCCATCACTGATTTCACATGAAGCCACCAGGGCTTGAATACAAGGCTCTGCAGTAGGAAGCTATTGTCAGACTGCCTAAACTATGGCATGGCTTTCATGCAGTGAATTTTTGAGTAAGTAGACATTTGGGCATCTACTCATATGTGCTGTTTATGGCACATGCATTCACACATATCCTGCCTTACTCTGCTTTCTGCTACTTGACTCCACACCATCTGCTGAGTACATCTGAAAAGAACAGCAAAGCATCTGTTTCTCATTTTGCTTGTAGCTGTTAAAGCATACCATGTAACTCTTACAGTAGGATCGACACAACTACCTAGTAGTAACAGTATTTATATTTATTCTTTCCCATTTCATGTTTTGACCCTATTTC
>NW_019769198.1:0-765 GCF_002891405.2 Cryptotermes secundus | reverse complement strand
GCTTTGAGTATTTTTAGAGTGATACCACAAAATGGCAATGCATTTCTAAATCACATCATACGAGTAACAGGTAATGAAACCTGGGCTTCGTTTGTGAATGTTGAAACCAAACAGCAATCAAAGCAGTGGATGCACAGGCATTCACAAAACAAGTCAAGAAAGTTTAAACAAACATCTGCCTGCCAGATAGCTGATGACAACTGTTTTTTGACACAGGAAAGGGGTGCTTATGGTGGAATTCATGCGACATAATACCACAGTGTTGTGAGAAGTGTATTGCATAACACTAAAAGAACTGTGTAGGGCCATTCAGAACAAAAGGTGAGGAATGCTGACATGTATTGCTCCTCCATGAAAATGCATGTCTGCATACAGCTGCTTGCACTCATGCACTTCCATAGCATTTGAAATGGGAGTTGTTTGACCACCCTTCTTAACAACCCTCATCTTGCTTTGAGGGGACTACCACCCTTTTACCTGCCTGAAGAACTGGTTGGGATCACAGCTGCAACAATAATTAGGAGTTGATGGAAGGTGTCAAAATGTGGCTGAGCTCACAGGCGGCACACTTCTTTGACACAGGCATGCAAGAACATATTCCGTGAAATAAGTGCCTCAGTTCCAGCAGTGACTATGTTGAGAAGTAGCTTAAGTGTATGTATTTTTTATAATAATAATAATAATTTTTTTCTCATTCATTGTTTTGTTAACAGTTCACAAGAGGTTACTTCTTGTATAGCCTTTGTATAACAATTTGATTTACCT
>NW_019769197.1:0-764 GCF_002891405.2 Cryptotermes secundus | reverse complement strand
GCGGCGGTCGCTTGGTCGGTATAGTTCGCTTGCGGACTACATGCCGCGGAGTTTGTTTTGTTTCTTATTAGTGACTTATAGACGGGGTTTGGATTGATGAATCGATTTAGTGGATATTCACACGTCGTAAGTACAAGTAATTATAACACTCTCTAGATTACTGTAACAATAACACATGAAATAACGTGTTAAACACTTTAACTATTGAATCATCCATCCTCAATCCTCACTCCTCTCTCTCTGTCTCTGTCTCTCTTCAACTCCATCCCTGGATTCTGTATCTCTGCCTGAACTGGCTTCCCGCGGACCTGAGGTAGAACCCAAGTACAACTCCTTCCTCTGTTCACCGTTGCCATGAAAACGTGTTTCAACTCGCCGTTGTAACGGAAACTTTGTGTTTGCTTAGTAGTTGCTTATCAAAGAACTGTTCCAGCTGTGTTTCAACAAGCAGCTTCCTAGCAATGGCCGTCTTTTCTGACTTCACTATTCCGACCTTCAGGCGTCATATCACAGTATTTTATGGCAACAGGTGTGTTGTTGTGAAGACGGTAATAAAATTCAGTATGGTGTGGAAATTCTTGAGTGGCTGAGAAACTATTAGCTTCTCAAGACTGACTCCGCCCCACGGAGTGAATGAGTTAGTCAGTAGGTTACTAATTATGTAGGTAAAGTTCTATCTTCTAGGATATGACGTAGTGTAGTCCGTTCTAAATCAACCGACGTTTCGGAGGAACATACCTGTATCTTTAGTGCTGAAGAGTAAG
>NW_019769196.1:0-763 GCF_002891405.2 Cryptotermes secundus | reverse complement strand
AGTGGCCGCAGTACAAGGAACTTAGTCTCACCCCACTAGCAATAAGAAAAGAAAAATAACAATTGGTTTATTTCAGTGGCCACTACATGTTTCGGTCCTCACCGGACCATCATCAGGTGGTTCTACAAATATGTCTATAGTCTAATAGGGATCCATATTTGTGCAATGCAAAACAGTCATACAGTACACTCGTGTATATGTCATAAAGTTAAAATTTATATACATTAAAATAATGTTGCATGTTAAAATTTTAGTATTAAAAAAGTTGTATCCCTATAATGCTACGAAACATGTTGTTACTTAAAATACAATTTTTTTAATGCTCAAATTTTAACGTGCAACATTATTTTAATGTATATTAATTTTAACTTTATGACATATACACGAGTGTACTGTATGACTGTTATGCATTGCACGAATATGGATCCATATTACGCATTGAGTTAACAGACATATTTGTAGAACCACCTGATGATGGTCCCGTGAAGACCGAAACATCTAGTGGCCACTGAAATAAACCAAGTGTTAAGAGTTGCCTTGGTTTATTTAATTAAATATTGTGTCGGCGACCAAACCTTTTCCCGTTAATTATGACACACAGCGGGATGCATACAACGAAGGCGGTAGGACAGATTGATCTAAACACAAGATCGAAATAAAACTTAGGAATAATAGGCACACACTGGTGATAATATGTACCTTATAGAAACAGGGGCATGCGGTAGCGTAGGTGGTTGAGGCACTATGCTACAAGCCGGAAGGT
>NW_019769195.1:0-764 GCF_002891405.2 Cryptotermes secundus | reverse complement strand
GGGGGGGGGATCTCCGCAAGGAGGGACACGGCACCAGGGTGCTGGTCTGTATGCTCTCCTATTGGTCCAGAGACGTGAGTGGGGTGCATGTGGAGGGGCGGAGCTCCCCAATAGGGTGCGGACAGACGCGCTGTGGGGAGAGATGCGACCAGCTACCCGTTGCCACTGTCCCCTTGGAGGATACAAGAGTGGAATATCCTTCTTGAGAAGTGAAGTGGCTTCCAATTTTTTCCGTAGTAATTATCGAACTATTGAATTTAATCGACCTTGTTAAAGAACATCTGTCAGTTATAGCGGTAGACCACAGAGCAATGGCCGACCTCCAGTTCTCTATCGGTTTTGTAGCTGTAGCATTTTTAGGGGGTGGTCAATGTTTTAGGACTGCATTTAGCATGACTTCATGTCTTTAGTCTCCTGTAAATTTTGTATTCTGACACAGCAGTTACAATAGTATAGCTTCGGGAAGTACTGAGTTCGAATCTCAAGAGGGACACTGACTGACGTGAATAACCGTTTCCGTTGTTCTCCTCATTCTCGCCAGACAAATTCGGAGGTAGTACCTTAAAATAGGCTACGACCTCCTCCTTTCAAATGCTTTCCAATTCATTATTCGCTAATCATTTTACGCTGTCTGTTTTACAGACAAAATCGCTAAAAAGACTACAATAAAAAACAAATATCTCACTGACTAGCGAACATACTAACTCCATGGAATTGAGTAATTTTCGAAATGCCACCAATTACGGACAAGATATTCCCAGCAC
>NW_019769194.1:0-764 GCF_002891405.2 Cryptotermes secundus | reverse complement strand
TCACTCACTCACTCATGAACTCACTCCACTCCACTAACTCTACCCAATGACTCATCCTGCTTATGACATCTTTGCACGAACCGCACAGAAAACACCATTCCTCTGTTGCTGTTTACAGGACATTACATAGCAGCTGTTGTATAGCTTCTTATTTCTCGGTCGTTACCTAGTAACGGGTCTGTATGTCACAATAACTTCGATGAGAGCTCAATGTTTCAGTTTTTTCTTTCTGTCTTCTTTGGTAGAGATAAAAGCGTTGCTAGGCTTGACCGTTCTCTTTGCTACAAGAACACAGTAGTTCTAGCATCTGCTGTTATCTGGATAAGTTTCATTTGTAGTACGCTACGGCACAGGCTTGTGGATTCCGACATTGGTCCGTATTTGCGGGGGCCAAACGCTTTCGCCTGTGCGGCCTAACTGTTTATAGGAAGCCTTAAAAACGATCGCACTGCACTTAGACATTCATGAGAAGTGAAAAATTTGTCTGGCGTGAAGGGAGGAATATAAGCTAACAGGGTGTTGAGAATATTTGGAATCAAGAGGGATGACTTAACAAGAGGCTGGGGAAAAAAAATAAACACGTAAAAATAAGATTCATGACTTCCGCTTTTGCCAGATATGATTAGCATGATCAAGTCAAGGAGAGGTGGGCAGGGCATGTAACACACATAGGATAGAAGAGGAATGCATGTAGGATTTTAGTGGGAAGGCCAGGCGGAAAGAGAGAGGAAGACTTAGACGTAAAGGGCGTACCATAGCTCAGG
>NW_019769193.1:0-762 GCF_002891405.2 Cryptotermes secundus | reverse complement strand
CGCGGTAGGAAGCCAGCGACTAACCGCTTGAGCTATGACGCGGCCAGTTTAATAGACTGGCAGTATATCTTGTGAATACTGAGTGATTCTAAATTATTGTCGGGGTTTCCGTGGCCTAACATAACCTAACCCAAACCTTAATCTGCGGTCTACACGGACATTTACACTACAGCATGTGGTTTACCAGGACATACACCGCGAACATATTACCGCGGGCTGCAAGATTTATTGCTTCTAAAAAAATAATATAAATATAAAGCATCATTACTCGTTTTTATGATAAATTCTCTGTTAGACCGCATGATACAGTGTAAAAGTTCAAGTAGACCGCACGCTAAAGTAGCACCCATACGTTATACAGACGAATATGGCAAGCAATCGGATTTCTGTTGTACGCCCGTTGAAACAAGCAAATTAAAGGTGACTGTATTTTCTTGTATGATCAGTAGGGGCTTGAAGTGGGGAAGGAAATAACCACGGTACCTATTCAACATGACATATTTGCTCCGTGGTGAGCCTTCGTCCCGCAATTTTTAAATCGCTCCTACATGCTGTTACATTATTTGTATCATTGCCCATTTTCCACATCAGGGATGTATCACAATAAAGAAGTGACGAAGGAATTATATTGACAGAAAAAGAAACTTCCCTCCATGCACAACCACAAGAAATTTTTATGAGGAACTGAAAAATATGTCGGACATATTTGTAATATGGTGACCATGTAGGCGTACTTGAACGTAGAATTTTCCCAAAATTATT
>NW_019769192.1:0-764 GCF_002891405.2 Cryptotermes secundus | reverse complement strand
GTTCTGTTGAGACAGAAAAGAATAACGAAGTATTGGCTATTAAGTTTACGTCTATATGTAGTCGACATAATGACGCTGACGGTTTCTCAGCTTATATGCCGTCGACTGATTGGATGATAGTGAATAAACAGTAAAGATAAAGTCATCACTGTGCTTAATCGATTAAGCACAGCTCTATGAATGCGTATGGAAGAATAGAGGTATAACTCCACCATTCTTGACCTCATTACTAGATATAGAGGTGAGTGGTCAGCTTCACGACACGGTAGCTTTAGCCTCGGGGAAGGCGGCGCGGTGCCCACTGGATAGGATGCTGGCTGGGTCCCAGGGCCGGTCTGAATGCTGTTGTGTAGAGAAACATATGTGGCCCCAGCCGGGAATTGAAACCTGGCCGTCTAGACTGTAGCCCATCGCTATACCGACTGAGTTATCCTGGTTCTGGATGATAGTAAGTAATGAATTGGAGAGCATGTGCAAGGAAGCGGTCGTGACCTATTTTAAAGTACTATCCCGGAATTTGCCTTGAACGAGTGAGCGAAACACGGAAAATATCACTCAGGGCAGTTGGCATCCCTGCTCAAACTGAACCAAGTTCTCTTTAATTAGTTAATTAGTGCATTCGAGAAATGTGGAAATACGTGAGCGTTATTAAAAGCACAGTATGTCAGCTGCATACAGGTGAAACTGACTGAGTCTGCAGCCACCTGCACACTCTTGATCCTCCCTCGCGGATTTTTATACCCTGAAGATGGAGGCGATACGTT
>NW_019769191.1:0-764 GCF_002891405.2 Cryptotermes secundus | reverse complement strand
ATATCAATAAAAATTACCCTACCTTTAACACATCTGCATACCTTGTTAAAAATGCAGTTGAAATCCACATGTACTGTTTCACCACTAACTGTATCAAACAAGATATTTTCACCATGCCGGTCTCCTAGTCCAAGCATATAGCCCACCATGGACATGACAGCTGTCGTGCGAATGTAAGATGCGCGAGCATGATACCTGAAGGTAACAAGAACATCACATATAGACACACCTTCCTTTGTGGGATGCTAACCAAGCATCAGTTGGAGATATGTAAGGAACATCTTGCCTAACATATCTAACAACATGATTTTCATGCTTCCTGCTTCCCACTGCAGCCCATCCTCATTATCCAACTGGCTGCCAGTATGTTTCCTTATGCCTTCCTTCCTTTATCTCCATGACTGGTATTACCAACTTTAGTCAAGTTACAAATGTGGCTGAAGATCAATAAAATTTCCAGTGTTACAAATACGTTATGGAAATTAAATTTCACAGCATTGACTTCCATTCCACATTTGGTTATGTTATTACAGTTCACTCTTATGTGATATTAACAACAAAAGCAAAAATACCCCAGGCAAAGAAAGAGTACTTTTATAGTTTCAGTACAATTTTGCATCACCAGAAACCCAATACTGCAATTTGAACCTGGTGGGGTCAGAGTAAGGCACTGGAATCTTGTACTAAGGCAAACCTGGAGCAGATCTTTGTGCAGCTATTCCTTGCAACACAAGAATATATTATTTGTGGGGATATTAATATAA
>NW_019769190.1:0-764 GCF_002891405.2 Cryptotermes secundus | reverse complement strand
TTCATAAAAATGTATATTCACCTGCTTGTCTGTTGCCACCTGTCTCATTTCGCCTCCTGTACTTCCACTAAACCTAACTTAAAAATGTATATTTCTTTCACAACTGTCATGAACTAACCTGCCTATACAGATGCCTTACATTCTATGTACCAAATCTCATGCCCATTTCTTTAGCTTAGGTCATTTATCCAAAGAATCTGTCCTGGTTCAAGGCCCTTTGTGACATTTCATAACAAGCTTATTTTTAAGTTGAAAAACTGTTAGCCCCACACCCAAACCCCAAGCTGGAGGACCACCCATTTTTGGATGCCCACAACTGCAGCTACCTGCCACATCTGAAGGCAGTCTCCTCCATCTGCAACCTGAGGATGTATCATGCTGTGATGACAAGGGACCCACCTAATATGGAGCACAAAGACATTATTTGTAAATTAAACACCTGTTAACATTTACCCACAGGGCAATTGTTAATTTTATCTCATGCACAATATCAAATTAAATCTAAATGCATTCAGTAGTTTTGAAGAGAATATGTAGATGGACACATATTACGTCCATTTATGCACTTCGCGCACAAAGCTCAGAGTGAGAATTTAATTTTAAATACATGGAATTTTCAAACGTGTTTGCAATACTGAATACCTCCTTGATCTATATATCTATTATAGATATAAATCAACTGTTGACAGAAGTGACTAAAGAGTTCAGACAATGCAGAGTAAGTCACATGAATTCTGATATATAGATACTGCACTGAAGCATAG
>NW_019769189.1:0-753 GCF_002891405.2 Cryptotermes secundus | reverse complement strand
TGAGGTGGGAACGTTACCTCTAGACTACGGAGGCCGCTTTGAAGAATGTTTGTAATGTTTTATATCTGTTCGTGACTCCTCCTGCTAAAACAGACCTGTTATTAAATGGAGAAAGTGATACCGATTGGCATGGGACAGGTGAGACACTATCATGTGTAAGGTTTTGGCAGTAATGCTCCAAAGCGAGTTACATATAACATTTCAAACATTAATAACTCTCTGATTCCACGTACACATTTCCAATGTTGGCATTTTCACCTTCATGTCCAGCGGCATTAATGTAGTGCTGATGTTGTGGCTTATGATATTCGCATGTTTATATTGAACGCGGCTTTTCATCATGATGAATTACGAAGTTTTGAATGAGGACTGAATAATTATTCACTGAATTGATTGAAGGTTTTAATCAGTTTTCAGTGTTTAAATTATTTCCACTGATTTGTAATAAATGGCACCGAAAGAAAACTGCAGTTAATTCATGCAGTGCTTCACATATAAACGCGTTTAAAGCGAGTTCAGCAGGAACTAGCATCAGTCAGTTTATCTGTGAATGTTCCTGTGATCACGAGCTATAGCATCATGTTTTAACAGCAGGAAATATCTCAACTCCGTGCAGACCACTGCGTTCATGACCGCTTCAAATTAAGAGTCAATGAAAATATTTCAAGGTTATTTAAACACATTTACACACAATATGTATTTTTTTTTCTTGACGCTACAGCCCCAGTGGGCCTAGGCCTACCTCCATGAACT
>NW_019769188.1:0-764 GCF_002891405.2 Cryptotermes secundus | reverse complement strand
ATCTTACATGATTTATGTTGCTCAAAGACTGCAGCGAAAGTGTAGTTTCTGGCGCGTTTGCAACGTAAATTTAACAAAACGATGCCTGTTCACTTCACCATATGTTTGTCTCGGTTCATACTGAACTGTTTTCATGATATTTTAAAGGCTTACTCAAATTTGTTGGCACATTGTAGTTTTAATTAATATCCGACAGCAATGAAGAGCCGGGTTAGCTCAGTCAGTATAGCGACGGGTTGGACGGTCGTGAAATCTGGGGTTCGATTTCCCTCCATAGCGTCCAGACGGGCTCTAGGACACACCCAGTTTCATATACAATGGGTTCTGGGGGTAAAGCGGCCGGGGGCATGAAGCTGACCACTCACCTCCATTTAGTGCCAGGGTATAAAATGGTGAAGCTATACCTTCACTACCCATACGTCTTCACGGCGTGATGTATAATTAATTAAGCTTAGGGACAATTTTACTGTTACATTTAATTGGACAATAGCAAATTACACTTACCTGAAGATCCACATGCTCTTTTGTGCTTCCGTCACCACTTGTAACAGGTATAGTTTGCCCGACGTGACGTGACAATTGACTATTCTGTTGATCAGGTTGCAGTTAATGCTGACCTCTTATACACAAACATGAGTTGTGAGCCGTAGTTTTGTTACGATGCAAAGTGGTACTTGCTATGTTAAGTCATATTAAATCGTCTTCTGCCTTCATTTGCAAGTGGTGAGATGGCTGCGCGTGTTACAGTCCGTCTATAAGCAGCA